>NC_079211.1:37135529-37148029 GCF_029633865.1 Lampris incognitus
TTCTAATTTAGGGTTTAATTACAGGCGAGGACACCAAAAGCAACGCCTAAAGACTGACTGAGTGATTTTTTTTCAAAGCTTTCTAAGTTCCAAGCTTTACTGAAACATTGCAAGTTGCTTGTGACATTAGCGGAAAGCGGTGTAAGTCCTGTGCTGAAATGATGGCTTAACTGTGGCTGACGTGACTCCCAAAGTGCCCAGAAGGATCAACACGCTTGGTGAGTAACAGGAGAGAGATGTAGGGAGGGGGGAAAAAAGAAAGGAAAAGAGAAAGGATAGGGAGAAGAAATAAGTGGTGGAGAGAGAGTAAGTAAGAGAGACAGTGTGACAGAGAGTGGATGACAGAGACAGTGAGATAGAGGGAGAGAGAGAGAGAACGAGAAAAGAGAGAGACAGAGAGAGAAGAGAGAGAGCAAGAGAGAGAGGGACAGAGAGACAGAGAGACGGAGAGACAGAGAGGGAGGGAGAGAGTGAACATTCTTATTCTCATAATAGGAGAGGGAAGAGCCGAAAAGAGATAGAAAAGGCATGACAAATTGAGAGAGAGTAAGAGAACGAGGCAATGAGGGGGAGAGAGGATGACGGGGACTGGTAGATAATGAGGGGTCCAAAGCTGCAGAAGAGATTGATAGAGAGTAATAGATATAGAGTGAGAGAGAGAAAGGGACCGTGACTGACATTTTCCAGTTTAAAAAGGGGGAAGAATTATGACTTCACGTCTCCATTTCCCACCATCTTACACACACACGCACGCACGCACGCACACGTGCACGGACACCTTCAAAGTCTCTGAAACACTCCAGAAAGAGAGTTGTCCAATAGGGATGTAATTTCATGGACCCTTTTGATTCAGTCCAGATCTTTATGAAGTAACACACACACACACACACACACACACACACCACACACACACACACACACACACACACACACACACACACACACACACACACACACACACACACACACACACACAGCATAACAAATGTATTTTTTGCAAGTTCTTATGAAAACCACACACAGGAACACATGGCATGCAATTGTTTCAAGTCCTCAGTGATTGACTAGCTGTCTCACTGTGACTTCTGCTGCTCTGTGTGTTCAAGTGCATGTTCATGTGTGTGCGTGTTCATGTGTGTGTGTGTGTGTGATTAAGGGTTCACTAATAATCGTTAATTAAACTTTAACCTCTGTGATTAGACTACTGATTAAGCAGCAGCACATCTGCACTCCTGACCTTTGTGTTTGTGTGTGTGTGTGTCAGGGCCGGCTTTGGTCCACAGCTCTAAGCTATTTACAGAGAGCCAATGCAACATTTATACACCTCCCTGGGTGGTAAAACAGGAAACAGGTTTTGTGTGTGTGTGTGTGTGTGTGTGTGTGTAAGTTTTCTATAAAGTCTAGAAATGTCCAGCTGAATGCACAACCTTTTCATCTGTATATGCATTTTATAGCTGTATGATATTCTAAACAAGTTACTGATGGCACATCTGCAAAGCAGAACACATGCAAACATACATAAATACACACACACACACACACACACACACACACACAGACACACACACACACATACAATGTTCATATTTAGACTATACATTGTACCTTCGTCCACCTACCTCTTTGTCTCTCAAACTTTTGCCCATCTTTGCCTGTATCTCTCTTTGCTCTCCCGTCTCTCTACGGCTCTCAATTGAATTCACTTTATTCTCCTCTCTCTTTCTTTGTTTCTTTCGCTCAGTCTTTCAAATTCCCAAAGATGCCCCCAATGAGCAACACGGATCGACTCTGACAGCGCCCACGTCAGGTCTCTCAAAAGATCTGTCAGGTTACAACTTAAACTAGTTCTCTATGCTCTTGGCGGGGCGGCTTGACAAAGTGATTGGTCCCATTCTTTCAGCCATCCCCAGTCAAGTAAAGACAACGACTGTGGGGGTGTCCGGGTAGCATGGCGGTCTATTCCGTTGCCTACCAACATGGGGATCGCGGGTTCGAATCCTCGTGCTGCCTCTGGCTTGGTCGAGCGTCCCTACAGACACAATTGGCTGTGTTTGTGGGTGGGAAGCCGGATGCGGGTATGTGTTCTGGTTGCTGCACTAGCGCCCCCTCTGGTCGGTTGGGGCGCTTGTTCAGGGGGGAGGGGGAACTGGGGGGAATAGCGTGATCCACCCACACGCTACGTCCCCCTGTGAAACGCCTCACCGTCAGGTGAAAAGAAGCGGCTGGCGACTCCACAGGTATCGGAGGAGGCATGTGGTAGTCTGCAGCCCTGCCCTGGATCGGCAGAGAGGGTGGAGCAGCGACCGGGACGGCTCAGAAGAGTGAGGTAATTGTACGGGTACAAGTGGGAGAGAAAAAGGGGGGGGGAAAACGACTGCACTCATTGTGTTCAGTAATTACTATCGCACTAAAAGACATACATGTGTCGTTGGAGGAGCCTTACTGATGTTGGCATTGGTGCGTCTCAGGCATCCAGACGGCAGACAGGTCATCTGCTGCAGCACAAGCCCCAAAGAACAGTTGTGTTTTGGTTCCTCTGTTGTCCCTCCAAAATCAGTACAAGTTCAGAGTATGAGCCAGTTGTGGTCATTCTAAACCATTGGTGTACCTCGAAATATGTGTCAGACACTGCCAATGCGTTTCCCCTTAACCCCCCCCCCCCCTCAGGTTGGTGGGTGAAACCACAAGTTGGTGTCTTTAATCGGAATGAAACCAGCGTGCGCTCTTGGGCCTGGATGGCTGTGTGGTGTGGCGGCAGGGTGTGGTTTGGTCATCTGTTTGGACACCGGGGGCGGGGAGGGGGGCTGGCAGCGTGTCATCTGGTCAGTGAGGCACATGGGGCCTTGTTAACCTCTGTTTGCATGTATGTGTGTTTTGGAGCAGGCAGCGAGGGAGGGCCCTTACATCAGCGAACACTGTCGGTTCTTTTGAGAAAAATCACTTGAGAGCTATAAAGCTGTCGACTATTTTATTGGACTTTTGTACTATTGTACTCAGGGAGACGGAGAGAGAAGCAAAGGGGGGGATCACAGAGCGATACAGACAGGCAGAGCAATAGGCAGAGAGGCACAAAAGGCAGCCAGATTAAAACAGCAGAATCAAAGAGGAAAACAATCCAAAACTTACGTGACAAATGCCATTTCACTCTTTTGTCATTACGCCATTCAGCAGTGTACCTTTTGTCTGCGTTGTTTTGATGTGGTCAGGAACTACGTCAGCGCACAACACAAACTCTGCATCACAGAAAACACTCTGAAATCAGTCATGCCCTGCAAAGCCATTGAACTGCAGATAATTGATTAGAGGTTAGAGAGAGAAAACGAGACGGAGGCTACGAGAAGGGGAAGGAAAGAAAGAGAGAATTGAACTGAGTTGAATTGAAATAGTTGAAATAGGGAGAGAGCGAGAAAGGGGGGAGAGATGAGGGAGAAAAGGGCGGGGGGTAAATGGCAACGAGTGGTTTGATGAATGCCCAGAATGACAAAGGGTCAAGGAAAATATGTGTTCCTACTGGGAACCACAGCCATGGGACAAACCAGACACAGATAAACACAAAAACAAGGAACACACACTGCACATACGCGGCCACACACTTACAAGCACACTGATGAACAACCAACGGCACCCTCACACACATGTGAGAATGTCAGTGTGTGTGTAATTTATATGTACAGCAACCACAGATGGGGAAAAAAATAGACACAAACACACTAAAATACAGAAACCGGCACATAAACACACACATTTCAAAGTTAGTTGCACCATAACGCACACATGCACACACTCCAAGACAAATGCACACACACACACACACACACACACACACACACACACACACACACACACACACACACACACACACACAGTGATATTATGTTTACAGCCCTCATCCCAACGCCTGCACTGTCCAAAGAATGAAGAATGAAGACACAAAGGAAAAGGTGGACAGGAAAAGAACAGAGCTGAATAAACGAAAATATGTGAATGGAGGGGTGTTCCTAGGGTCCCTCTCTGCTAAACAACAATAAAGATTTACACATGGGAGGCTAGGGAATGGATCTTGACTGGTCTGGTAAGATATTTTGTGTATGTGTGTGTGTGTGTGTGTGTGTGTGTGTGTGTGTGTGTGTGTGTGTGCACGTGCATGTTTGTGTGTGTGTGTGTGTGCGTGCATGTGTGTGATTGATAGCACTCTGACAAAATGCACACCACAGCAGTTCCTTTGCCCCATTGCTAAACTTTCCACCACGCAAAACATGTATGTCTAGATTATGCATGTCACCTGTACCATACTGACGTCACTCCAATAAGATGGACAGACAGACAGACAGACAGACAGACAGACAGACAGACAGAGAGATACACAGACAGACGGACAGAGAGACAGACAGACAGAAAGACAGAAGGGTAGATAGATAGATAGATCGATCGATCGATCGATCGATCGATCGATCGATAGATAGATAGATAGATAGATAGATAGATAGATAGATAGATAGATAGATAGATAGATAGATAGATAGATAGACGGACGGATGGAGGGACAGCCAGCCAGTCAGACAGACAGACACACAGACAGATAGAGAGCTAGATGGACAATATAGAGACAGACAGACACAGTCAGTCAGACAGAGAGACAGAGAGACAGACAGACAGACAGACAGACAGACAGACAGAAAGGTAGATAGATAGATAGATAGATAGATAGATAGATAGATAGATAGATAGATAGATAGATAGATAGATAGATAGATAGATAGATAGATAGATAGATAGATAGATAGATAGATAGATAGATAGATAGATAGATAGACAGACGGACGGAGGGACAGCCAGCCAGCCAGCCAGTCAGACAGACAGACAGATAGAGAGATAGATGGACCAACATAGAGACAGACAGCCAGACAGAAAACAACAGTATCAATGCTGAACCTACTAATATCATTGTATAGTGAATTTCATGAATGATTGTTTTCATCTGCTGGTGTGCTAGCCGGTAGATAGTAAGCTGCAGCTAATGACTGTACCAAATACACAGGCTTCCCTTAACGGTCACCATTGTCCTGCTGCCCTCAATTAACCCAGCAAACTGCCAAACTGCCTTGTACACTTCCATACAACTGGACACTGAAAGCTTTGAAAGGCTGCACAATGCACTGTGTGTGTGTGTGTGTGTGTGTGTGCGTGCGTGTGCGTGTGTGCACGCACACGTGTGTTTGTGACTGTCTTCAGTGCAAGGAGGCCAACCTCTTTCTCTTCCTCCCTATTAAGGGAGCGGTCAAAGGTTGCGATACAAATGGAGGGACGAGAGGAAGAAGGGATGAGGACATGAAAGGGTAATTGAAGAAAGGAGGGGAAACGGTGTTGGACTGATTGTAGGCCAGATGTCTAATAAGGTCTATAAATTACAAGGTCACAATATGTGGAAGCGGCTGACGGAGGACCGGCATTGAACAAGACTAGCTCTTGGTCCAAAAGAAAGAAGAAAGTCACCCAAAATCAAAGTCTTGATACATCATTCTCTCTCTCTCTCTCTCTCTCTCTCTCTCTCTCTCTCTCTCTCTCTTCTCTCTCTCTCTCTCTCTCTCTCTCTCTCTCTCTCTCTCTCTCTCTCTCTCTCTCCCCCCCCCTGCAACCTTTCAGATTTTAATCTGTCTCCCTCTCTCTCACATTGTCTGTGCTTTCCTCTGTTTCAGATGTGCGAATCAATGTTGATTCTCCCTCCTTGTTTCTTTACGCCTTTCTCTCTCTCTCGCTCTTCTCTCTCTTGCTCTTTCACAACAGTTCTCACACTCTCTCTTCATCTCCATTTCTCCCTCTTTCTCACTATCTATCTACATTCTTTCCTATCTGATAGCCGGGGTCTTATCAGAATTAGAGGTGGTGAGCAATGAGGGAGGGATCTAGCTCCAGCATAACAACACATTCCTGCCTGCTGTGTGGATGTGTGTGTGCACATCTTTATATCTGCATGATTGTGTGCACTTAGGTCACCTCACCCCTAAACTGTGTGTGTGTGTGTGTGTGTGTGTATGTGTGTGTGCACATCTTTATATCTGCATGATTGTGTGCACTTAGGTCACCTCACCCCTCAACTGTGTGTGTGTGCGTGTGTGCATGTGCGTGTGTGTGCGTGTTAAGCCCACACATGAAAGCGATGTTAAACAGATGTGTGTGAATGTGGGTGAATGTCATTCAGAGTAAGACAGAGAGTGTCTTGTGTGTGTATGTTTGTGCTCTGCAAAGATATAGATAAGAAATCGATGCTCATGTAAACCGTGTTGTGTGTTTGTGCGAGTTTGTGTGTTGGGTTTGTCTGAATGTGCTGTGTATATACTCTCCTTTCCCATCTCCACACTTTGCCTGCACTACTCTGAACACCAGTCAAAACAGATGTAAACGGTGGCCAAATATGGAAGCCATGCAAAAGCAAGTGGCTGTGTAAATGTGTGTATATTTATGCGTGCATGTGTGTGTATCACAAGTTCACATGTGAGTATTTGCATGATGTGCTCAGTAAATAGTTGAACAGTATCAAACTCGCCGAAGGGGATGAGCACCACATTAATTTACTTCATCGTAAACTTTATATTCCTCCATACAGAACAACCACATCCCTTTCGTGTCCATGTTGCTCCACCTCAGCTGTGTGAAGGGAAATCAGATGGTAAAACAGATGGTAAAACGCTGAGGATGCTGAGGATTGGCTCCATGTGTGTACTGGAAAGGGATGAAAACAGACAGAAATGAGGACTGGGAAGGTGTGCGCATGTGTTCTGTTTCTGTCTTGATGAACTTCTACGGCTGAAATACACAGCCTGCTTTAGTCAAACCATTTCCTCTTCGTATGAAAGGAACTCGATATGTTTGATTTTTGCTAAACGTTTCTTAAATTTCAAGCATCAGCGTTAATGTCAGTGTTCGTTTTTAATGTCAGTCAAACTGCACCATCATAAGTCAGGAGTCAATGTGACAAAAGTGCGTACAAGGAAAATCCTTACAAGAAGATTCCTGTGGGATCTCAAACGTTTAGGAGTTCTCATAGATACAAAAAAAAACAAAAAAACCCCCAAAAAATAAAAAAATTAAATTGCATGGCCACCGTTTCTTTGAAGAAAAGCAAATCGTATGCTACATATGGCACCATATATTGACCCTGTTGACAAAGCATCAGTATTTGATGCACAAGGTTTCCATCTGTGGTTAACCCAGCACATCTCATACACACTGCATGGTGTCCTGTGCATCATATAGTATATTAACAGCTTGTCAACAGGGTCAATATATGACACAGACGGATGGAAATGGATCCATAAATGCTGCCTTGACATAACACAAATAAAGGATAAACATATTACTGGCGTACTTCCGCTTCTGGTGTGGGAAGATGGCGGCGCGAACTTATGTTTGCGGCGGCCCACCCAATGCCGTCCATGCAGTGTTTTTGTCCATGACCGGGTTTGTGTTTTCGTCTGATGGCTGGGGGAAGTGGCACTGGATCGGCTGGGGGAGCTTGGTCTACTGTGTACTGTGGGCCCGGGGACCACGGTCCTGCCTGGAGCTGTGCACAAACAGGAAACACCAAGGGCGGTGGGACAGGACGTGGAAGCAGGGCAGGCTAAGATAACTGTTAGCCCATGAAGACCGGCAGTTCCGATAACATCAAGGGCGGTCTGGCGGCGACCTCGCCTGGCGCTGAGTGTGTTTTTGGTGTTGTCGTGTGGAGTGCGGGGAGGTGTGTCGAAGTTGTCTGGCTAGGAGAGCTGGCACTGGATTGGCTGGGGGAGCCCGGTCTGCTACGTCCAGTGGGCGCAAGGACCACAGCCCTGCCTGGAGCTGCGCCTGAGGAGGAAACACCAAGTGCGGTCTGACAGGACGCGGAAGCGGGGCAGGCTAAGCTAACTGCTAGCCCATGCAGACCGGCAGTTCCAACAGTCATCCTGGCTGGTGTTCGTTCTCTTGGACAGTGAATTTTTTTATTTTTTATTTTGATATGTTGGATATATGTGTTTTTGTAGTTTGTGTATTTTTTTTTGTTTTTGTTTTTGTAGTTTGGATATATTGGTTCTTGTAGGTTTTTGATGTGTTTTTGTCTTTGTGTTGCACTGATGTGGGCTGGGGGAAACGAAATTTCATTTCATTTCATGTACTTGCATGCATGAAATGAGGGGTGCCAGTGTTTATAAGCCAACACCAAATCTATAGTATATTCTAGAAATCAGAAACAATACCAGCAGTGAAGGACTTTCAGTGGAGCTTGGTGCTTGTTAAACATTTTGACACAGATGGAAGTTTGCTTTTCCCCGGTTAACTGCCAGTATGGATCACTAGCTAATTTGCAGCATGTTACCTGATCCTCTAAAGTAATGCAATTACAGGTGTGTCTATGGATAGCCGATGTGTGTTTGTGCGTGTGTGCTCATGTTTGCCTGTGTTGTGTACATATTTCTGAAAGTGCACATATGCATGTGGGAGTATGCAGCACGTTTATGTGTGTAAAGTACATGTAGGCATAAGAATGTGTGTGTGTGTGTGTGTGTGTGTGTGTATAACTTGATCCATGGTAATGCTATTACGCTATCAGCATCTCATTTCCAGCCCCAGTCCTCCACCTGAGATGTTATCTGTTCCATTTATAAAGATATGATTACAAACATGCCGCTTTCCAGCCAGGTATGAGGCTTATGTGCCTGTGTGTATGAGTGTGTGTGTGTGTGTGTGTGTGTGTCAGAGAGAGAGAGAGAGAACGAGAGAGAGAGAGAGAGAGAGAGAGAGAGAGAGAGAGAGAGAGAGAGAGAGAGAGAGAGAGAGAGAGAGAGAGAGAGAGAGAGAGAGAGTCAGTCTTTGTGTTTCTAACCCACATGATTTCATTCCAGTGTTACCCAGTGTGAGCAGCGGGTGTCCTAATCCACAGTGTCTGAGGGGGGGAAAAAAGAAAGAAAGAAAGACTGCTTGTTAGAATGAGAGACTGAATGGGGAGGAAGAGAAGGTGGGGCGGAGACATTTCACATTATTTTATTGACATAAATACTTGTGTTCTTGTTGTCTTGCTCAGAAATAAAACAAGCCTCCTCAGAGAAGCTCATTAATAACTCGGATGACCCTGTTATATATAAACCCTCTACTACGCCTATACAACCCACACTCAGGCGGAGAGCGAGAGAGCGACAGAGAACGAGAGAGGGGGGGGCAGTGAGAAAAGGGTTATTGTCAGTTTGAGGGAAAAAAAGGTTGTTTCTAACAAAGCATCAGTCCTAAGCGCTGGCAAAGACATCTGATATACAGAGGGTCGTTGGTTTGAAAGCCCAAATTGGCTGTAAAAAAAAGAAAAAAGAAAAAAAGAAATCCGAGCCGGAGGAAATCGGGCAGGAATGGGAGATCTACACAAAATGAAATGAGAGAAATCGTGTTGCTTCTCTCATCACAGCGACAATTACCCTCCTTTTTAAACTAACACTGATAACCGCCAAACGGCGACTCCATCCCCCATGTGCTGCACTGATGCTGCCCGGCGGCCGCTGGTACTGGATTACTGCAGAACGCTCGGCAAAATGCTGCAAAACAATGATGTGCTGCTGTGTACTGCATCCAGACCATAAAGGTAAAGGGGGATCCACTCTGGGTGAGTAGCCCGTAGGTTCGAGCATGGGGGTGGGGTAGTTTTACAGTCTCAGGATTGAGGTTATATTTGCTGTTGAGCTCAATAGGTGTTTGACCCACTGAAAATAAAGCTGTACCAGTTGTAAAAACAAACACACCAGTGGCACATTAAGGATCCTCAGTACAAAGCATGCACCAAATGGCATATGTTAGGCTCGGGTTATGTAAAGGTCAGGTATGTTGTCACTGCTTAGATTAGGGTTTACACTTTCCCTTTGCCTGTATGTGACTGACCACTGATGAGACACAGCTCGGTGTAGTTTCTAGTGTTTCTCACAAAGCAGGGAGCCCAGGGTACTGAACCCAGGGCAGCAAAGCCACAGGGGTGCCAGTAATGGGTAATACCACCACACTCAGAATCAAGCTCCCATGGCAGGGGAGCCTAACACACACACACACACACACACACACACACACACACACACACACACACACACACACACACACACACACACACACACACACTGCTCCATGCTGCGGGCTTATCTCTGATCTGCCGTCTCCCTTCCTGAGGCTGAGATTTGATGATCTCCTGTACTTCAAAGAGTGTGTGTATGTGTGTGTTTGTGTGTGTGTGTAAGGACATAATGAAAAGCACCTGCACTCGATGAGACGGGGAAGTAGTTAGTGTGAAACTCTGGCGAGACAAATGGATGGATGGACGGACAGACGGATGGATGGATACATTAATGGTTTTGAGGATGAATGGGCTGTTGCAAAGATCACACAATCAATGCAGGAGTACACACTTTGGCTCTTTGTGTTGGACTGTACTCTGCAGGCACTTTGCAGTTTGGACAAAGCTCTTGAATTCTGAGATAGATTCAGCTGAAATTAACTTTATATACAGGCTGTCAGGTGGATGGATGGATTGACGGATGGATGGATGGATGGATAGTTGTACTGAAGGACGGCAAGTTGGACAGACTGAGGAATGGATGGAGGGAGAGATGGAGCAAAGATTACTACAGATAAAACCAAGCCATGGCAGAGGTGAAGGAGAAGGCTGGATGGGGAGATTGGATGGAGAGATAGATGAATGAATGAAAAGATCAAGGAGGGGAGGGATGATTGAAACTCAGACAAGAGTTGGGGAATGATTGCATAATGTGTTGGGTAGAAAAAAAGTGCACTTAAATAAAACAAATAGATGGGTCGAGGAAGATGAGGATCAAGGGAGCCTGAGGGGACTGTACACGTGCGAGGCTGAGAGAGGGATGAAGGGATGGACAAGAGGCTTGAATGAGAGAACATAGGGATGAGGGGGGATAGAGGATGAATGAGAGAGAAGATAAGAGTAGATTGAAGCAGTAAGTGAGGGAGATTGCATCAGGAATACATTCTCATGACTGGAGATTTCAAGGGGTTTGAAGGAGGCTTGAGATGGTTTAAGGCATGCGGATACAGCAGCATCCCGTCATGATCTGCAATTTATGATTTTTGAGGGATTTTGGTTCCAAAATAAACAAGACAGTGGAGAGCAACGGGGAAATGAGGGAGAGAGGAGGGCCTGACATGGGAAGACAGGATCGCAGCCCACGATGGTGCAAGTGCTTGGGATGGACCAACACCCTGCAAACCAGTGAGTTGATGCCTCATTTTTTTCAATAATATTAACTTAAAGAACTGAAAACATGGCCAAAATATTCTAGTTGGATTCCTAGAAAGAAAAAAAAATTCCATGCAACTATTGCCAAAATATTGCTAACAATGTTAATATCTTTGTTCTCCATTGATTTGCAGTGAAGACAGGTTAGCATAAAATTGTATCACCACAGATATGGGAAACTGAGTCCAGTCCAAATCTCAGGTGGCACAGTGGTTAGCGCGGTCACCTCACAGCAAGAAGGTCCTGGGTTCGAGCCTCGGGGTAGTCCAACCTTGGGGGTCATTTCGGGTCATCCTCTGTGTGGCGTTTGCATGTTCTCCCCATGTCTGCGTAGGTTTCCTCCGGGTGCTCCAGTTTCCTCCAGCAGTCCAAAGACATGTAGGTCAGGTGAATCAGTCTTACTGAATTATCCCTAGGTGTGAATGTGTTGTGTGTGTGTGTGGGCCTTGTGATGTCCTGGAGGCCTGTCCAGGGTGTCTCCCCACCTGCCGCCCAATGTCTGCTGGGATAGGCTCCAGCATCCTCACGACCCTGACAGCAGGATAAGCAGTTTGGATAATGGATGGATAGATATAAAATCTCCCTCTCATCTTTTTTCAGGTGGTGTGTATCTTCCTCAAACTCGGGTCCTCTACCAGAGGCCTGGGAGTTTGAGGGTTCTGCACAGTATTTTAGCTGTCCCTAGAACTGCACTCTTCTGGATAAAGACCTCAGATGTTGTTCCTGGAATCTGCTAGAGCCACTCTACCAGTTTGGGGATCACAGCCCCTAGTGCTGCCGTTACCACTGTGACTACTGTGGATTTCTCCTTCCACCCTCCAACAATGCCCCAATCCACAAGGCATAAGGGGTCTCTGAATGGTTTGATGAGGATGAAAATGATGTATATCATATGCTATGGCCTTCACAGTCACCAGATCTCAACCCAACTGAACACCTATGGGAGATTTTGGATCGACGTGTTAGACAGCGCTGTCCACCACCATCATCAAAACACCAAATGAGGGAATATCTTTTGGAAGAATGGTGTTCATCCCTCCAGTAGAGTTCAGGGACTGTAGAATCTATGACAAGGGACACTAAAGATGTTCTGGAGGCTCGTGGTGGCCCAACACCTCACTAACACACTTGATGCTTATGAAGACACTTTATGCTTATGACAGAGGAATGTAAAAACTGCACTACTAACACATCTCAACTAATCATATTAGACATTTACACAGCCCATGGG
>NC_079211.1:37150529-37268029 GCF_029633865.1 Lampris incognitus
GTGAGGGGGGATAAGAAAAAAAAAGGGAAAACGTTTACGTTGCCTTGCCCGGGTGCTTGATTTCCTTTCCCAGGATATTAATGAGGAAATGACACACACACACACACACACACACACACACACACACACACACACACACACACACACACACACACACACACACACACACTTGTAAAGAAAGAAAGAGAGAAAGAGAGGGAAGAGAAAAGAGAGCGGGAGCGAGGGATGTAGGTTCCAGGAGAATTAAGGGCTGGTGATTAATCCCACTTTGAGTTGCCTCCGCTGGGAATTCCATCAAAGGCCCAGAGAAAAAGGGATTTTAATTGCTGCTGTTCCACGTTTCCCAAAATGCTTACCTCCATCCTCTTCCTTTCCCCCCTCCCCCCTCCTCCTTCCACAGCCGAGACACCCCCCCCCCCCATGAGGGGGTCGCCCTGAAATCCAGCTGCCCCACCGCCATATGAACTAACACACAACACACACACACACACACACACACACACACACACACACACACACACACAAGAAATTCTGGAATTACTTTCAGATGTGGAGTGACACTTAGGTAGCTAAGAAGGTGATGTGTGTGTGTGTGTGTGTGTGTGTGTGTGTGTGTGTGTGTGTGTGTGCGCGTGTGTGTGTGTATGTACTTATGGCACCTCAACTGCCTGTGAGTTTCCCTTTTTGGTCTTGCGCTTTATATTCAAAAGTGTGTTGATCTGCGAGTCACATGTGTGTGTTGAGTTGCCTCTGAATTCAAAGTGGACGGTGACAGAAACAGAACAGGTTGGGCTCCCTGGTGTTTATGGGCACAACCCTATCAAACTTGTTTGGTTTATAGCCCAAGTTTGAGTCCTGACCCTTCAAGGGTACACACTGATTTTACATTTGGCTGAGAAGATTTAATTATCTGTGCATTATATTAATACTACTAATAGGACTCAGTGGATTTGCCATTATGGTTGAGATTCTTGGAGTAGGGACATGTGCACCCTCAGGAAGTCCTTGGTAGACTTGACGGTCTTTGGCCAGATGTCTATTGATTTTGGATGTGAACTCCCTGAGATGATCGAAAGTACTCATGGATTTAAGGGTCCATGACATGAAAGCAACAAAGCGCCCATGATCTCACATTGCTGCCATCTCTCGGTTTACATCTCAGTAGCTCGACTGCTCACTTGGTTGTAAGATGATGCTGGCACAGGATCTACAGTCACTTTACACAGTGCCTATGTGCCACTGTCATATGGAGCTCGAACCAACTTTTTCATACTGTAACTTTCTTAAATAGTCATTTGGCTGGTAGATGTGAGAATGTCATGGAGATGACTACCAAAACAATGTGATGTTGTCGACATTTCACCGTTTCAATGACAGCGTGTGGCTGAAAACTGTTGTACCGAGCTGGATTTTTGCACTTTCTCGCCTGCACCGCTAATTTCTGTGACATCATCGAAATTGTGCGCTGGTGATCTCAGATATTCAGAAGCATCCTTGGAAATTGCTGGCAAGTGCTCATCCTATCCATTCTCTTTCCGTGAGGCTGACAGCTCTGCTCTCATATGCTTCTTCGTCTGACTCGGTCCCCTCTTCCTCCCGTTCACATCCACTTCCCCCTTGACTTCCAGTTCGGATCAAACAGGATCAAAGAGGGGAGTGACAGGAAGGGGGCCTTTAAGGAGAGATACGATGCGGGTATTTGATTTCGACCCCGTCTAGAGGTCTGTATTTGTCATGTCATGGATAGATGACTTTAACAAACCTTCCTCGGATAAAACCGCAATAAATGACTGCCCCCCCGAGGCATCATGTGGCCTTTGCCAGAGATAAGGACTACGCACATAGGATGTCTTCTAAAGATGCAGATGGCTCAGCCCTGTCCGCCGCTGTCGAGGGAAAACCACGTAACCGTAGATTTACTGTGTTTGTCTACCTTTTTTTTATAGCCTGAATAGAAACTTTTGCAGGCTCTCTTATTCGCTGCAAAGGTTTCAGGCGGCATCTCAAAACCTCTTGAAACCCTATCTTTTGCACAGTTTCAAAACGAGACGAGTGTGATTTGTAAAATTTGAAAAGGGGAATAATTTTGGCAAACGCCAGCTTGTGTTATTCCAACAGAAGCATCAGTTGCCCTCGGTGAGGGAAACATATTTCTGGTTAGCGAATACATTCATACAGCAAAGCAGACAGCGCCCCCGCTACTGTAGCAGACATTTACGAACGCGTTTATCAGGCATGGTGTGTTTGACAGGGAGAGGATTAACACCTTACAAACAAAAGCAAGGGGCACAAAGGTTAACACAACCCCCTGACAACCAGTGTGACAAAATGTCCCTGTGTCTCATTCATCGTCTCTGCAAGACGTGCATCAAATATGAAGCTATGCACACCCATAAATATCTGTAAACATTGGCTTGATACTGAACTGCATTATGGCTTGGGAAAGCTGTAAAAAAGCTTTTTAAGCCATACCTGAAAGTAGATCTGGTGTCAAATATCCTTTTAAAAACGAGAAAATAAAATGCAAAACATGGTTACTGATTACATACTGGTTTCTGTAGTCCAGGTTTTGGGCGCTTTATTTCAGCGTTTAAGCGCTTCATAGGACTGGATTAGTGACCAGGAATAGTGAAGTCTCTTTTTGGATGTATGAGCTACATTTTGAAGTGAGCCATTGTGTCTAAAGTTGCAAATCTGTCTGTATTGGAAAATCTTTGTTAAGTCTATACCACTTGAAAACTCCAAATTAGTTTAATATTACTTTCCCCTTGCTGAGAATAGTCAGGTAATAAAGAACCCTGAATATAGTTCTGTGTCCTGTCTCATTCAAATTTCACCAGGCTGCATATTTTCCCACATACTTTCCCACACCGGCGGCACGAATTCACGTTTGCAGCGGCCTCACCCAGTACCACTGTGGGAAGATGGCGGCACGAATGCACGTTTGCGGCGGCCTCACCCAGTCCATGCAATGTCTTTGTCGACATCTGTGTCTAAGTTTGTCTTGGTTTGATAGCTGGGAGAGCTGGCAATGGATTGGCTGGGAGAGCTTGGTCTGCTGCGTCCTGTGGGCCCACGGCCCCACCCGGAGCTTTGCCTGAAGAGATAACACCAAGGGTGGTCTGGCAGGACGCGGAAGCGGGGCAGGCTAAGCTAACTGCTAGCCCATGCAGACCAGCAGCTCCGATAACACCAAGGGTGGTCTGGCGGTGGCCTCACCTAGCCTTGACTGTGTTTTTTTTTTGTGTCGTCGTGTGGAGAGCGCTGTCTAACACATCTGGTGTTCGTTCTCCTGAACAGTGATTTTTTTTTTTTTTTTAGATATATGTGTTAGTTTGGATATATGTGTTCTTGTAGTTCTTGTAGTTTTTGGATATGTATTTTGTCTTTGTGTTGCACTGCTGTGAGCTGGGGGAAACAATATTTAGTTTCATGTGCGCAAGTGCATGAAATGGTTCTGGTTCTGAATTCTTTTTTTGGGGGGGGATTTTTCACCCTTTTCTCACCAATTGTACCCAACCAATTACCCCACTCTCCCGAGGTGTTCTGGTTGCTGCTCCAGCTGCTCTGCCAACCGGGGAGGGCTGCAGACTGCCACATGTCTCCTCCGATACATGTGGAGTCGCCAGCCGCTTCTTTTCACCTGACAGTGAGGAGTTTCACCAGGGGGATGTAGCGTGTGGGAGGATCACACTATTCCCCCCAGTTCCCCTTTCCCCCTGAACAGGCACCCCGACCGACCAGAGGAGGTGCTAGCGCAGCGACCAGGACACATACCCACATCTGGCTTCCCACCCACAGACATGGCCAATTATGTCTGTAGGGACGCCCGACCAAGCCGGAGGTAACACGGGGATTCGAACCGGCGATCCCCAGGTTGGTAGGGAATAGAATAGACTGCCATGCCATCCGGATGCCCCCACTGATTCTGAATTTATAATGGATGCATGGATTCATGGAGTGTAAGGTTAAATGTCTTTCAGATGAGAAGACACAACTATCAAAGACACACGACAACACATTCTCTCAGACACATGCACGTGCATGTGCGCTGACAAACACACACACACACACACACAAACAAACAAACACACATACACACAGACACACATAGACACACACAAAGCACAGGCGTACTCTGATACATACTGCATCACATGGGCCTGGTTAGAGACAAGACTTTTTTAAAACATACATGTAGGGCTTAACCACCCAAAGCAGGCCATTGTTTCATTATCTGCACCTTGGGAGGGCTGGTAGCAGATAGCATCTCGCCTGCTGCTGTTTGCAGGGAGAGTGTAAGTGATAGCGTCTCCATGTTGAAACATACATCACACAGAGGGAAGGAGAGAGTGATAACGTCCATGTGAACGCTGTACCCATTGGACTCAGACACAGACCGGCGATAATGGATCGAGCGGTCGCCATTGTGGAGGTTTCGACTCATCTGTTTATCTTGTGCCGGAGCCGCATGGAGGCCAATTCCCCTTGACCGCCACATTAAGTAAAAGAAATTGGTATGTTGCTACACAAAACTTTGATGACTCCTTCTTGATTGTTTATTTATGTGTTTACCAGACCATCCCTTAACTTCCAACCGCTAAAATGAGACAAATTCCCATAAAGGCCAACGGTAAAGTGCACTGATAGTTCAGTCATCTGACTGTGTGGTGGCCTGATCACAAGTATTGGTGTAAGCATCCATGTAAGTTTCAGCAGCCAGCAAGTCCAAGGCTATTACTATTAAAACAAGGCTGCTGCTGCTGACCTTGTTCACACCAGCCACGATCTGATCGGCTTCCTTCTGTTTTAACACATGCTAATGGCTCTAGCTTCCATATTGATTTAGACACTCTGATTGTTCACTCTGATTTTTTTTTTTGTCAGTCCCTCTCATACAGTGACTGCCAGACAATAGTTTAATGTGTGTTTATGGGGCTGCAGGTTTATGAATGAATGAATGAATGAATAAATGAATGAATGATCTTTATTGTCACTATACTCAGGTGCAATTAAATTTCGCAGGCTTCTCCTGATTAAAAAAAATAAAAACAAAAGTAAGGTGTGTGTGTGTGTGTGTCACAGTCCTTAATGTGTTTGTGTGTGTTTCACAATCCTTAATATGTATGTCTGTGTGCACTCACAGTACCTGTATTCTGTTCTGCGGTTGGGCGCGGAGGGTGTGAAGGAGGCCACGGCTCTGGGAAAGAAGCTGTCCCCCAGTCTATTGGTGCAGGATCTTATTGTCGTGAGACGTTTGCCAGACGGCAGTGGTTCAAACAGGGAGCGGCCAGGGCGTGTGGTGTCCCTGATGATGCTGCTCGCTTTCTTCCTCAGTCGACTGGCATAGATGGTGTCCAGTTTTGGGAGCTCCATCCCGACAGTGTGCTGGGCCACCTTCACCACACGATGCATGTCTTTTCGTTCAGCGGCTTTGCAGCTGGCATACCACACAGTGACATAATTAGTCAGGATGCTCTCAACGGTGCTCCTGTAGAAATATGTGGACATGTCTATAGACACTTCAGGTATGCCTTACAGATGAAGGATTAACAGCCACAGACATCCTTTTTTTTTTTTTGGATTTTTTTCTCCCTTTTTCCTCCCCAATTGTACCCATCCAATTACCCCACTCTTCCAAGCCGTCCCGGTCACTGCTCCACCCACTCTGCCGATCTGGAGACTACCACATGCCTCCTCCGATACATGTGGAGTCGCCAGCCGCTTCTGACCTGACAGTGAGGGGTTTCGCCAGGGGGACGTGGTGCGTGGGAGGATCACGCTATCCCCCCCCAGTTCTCCCTCCCCCCTGAACAGGCGCCCAGACCAACCACACGAGGTGCTAGTGCAGTGACCAGAACACATACCCGGCTTCCCACCCGCAGACACGGCCAGTTGTGTCTGTAGGGACGCCCGACCAAGCCGGAGGTAACACGGGGATTCGAACCGCTGATCCCTGTGCTGCTAGGCAATGGAATAAACTGCTTCACTACCCAGACGCCCCAGCCACAGACATCCTTGACATGAGATAAAAGCTTCTCCTTCATTTTCAGTCAGAGTTGCCAATGGATTTCAGTCAATTAATTTCGCCACTCATGCACAACAACTTACAAGAGCATTAACCTCTGAGTTGGTACTGCTGCTAATTTTCTACCAGAACACAAGCGGGTCTGGGAGTTATCAAGGGCCAATTCACATAGGAGCGGTAGAAAAGAGAACCATAACAAATACACGTCTTTATGCATGCTCAACAATTCATGTAAAGAAATCACAGAAAGTTGAATCAGTTCAACTATAACACTGTTATTGCAACCATCCCACAATCCTCGGTGAACAGTACACATGGCCACTGTAACTCTAGTTAATGCTCACGGCAATCTGCTTATGAAACCAGTCGTTGTTTTTGTCATTGTGCTGTTTATAAGGGTAGGGATACCTGCAGTCAGGGGAGGCTAAGGAGGTCACTTAGATGAGTGATGACACGTTTGTTTCTCCCAATAAACGTTGTGTCCGGATGAACTGATTCACCTTTCTGTCATAACAAATATTCAAACGTTTGAATGAAATGAAAGGCCTCGTCCTGTAAGGTCAGACTTTCATTTTGCAAGTATTTTGCAAATTGAAATATTTTGCTCCCTGGTCCGCTGGGGAACACGCCATTACATTGAAAAACACACCACATCGTTCTGTCCACAGAAATCAAACCAGACGATGATGGGGTGGTCCAGTGGTCAGACCGCCTGTCCTTAAGAAGAGAGGCTCCATTTTTATACATAGTGTAAGCAAGCATCCATCCGACTGAAGTGTCCTTGAGCAAAATCCAAAATCCCATTCAGTCTCAAGGGTGCTGCTCTGTAGCGGACGCTGAGCCCCGACGCGGCTCTGGAAAGAACAAACATTAGATAGGGGTAACATAAACCTAATCTATCCCCGCTGGGAAACTGTCTCGTGCAGCATCAGTCGACTCACAGAAAAAAATAATAATAACACAATACCACAACTACTGTACAAGCTAAGCATTGCATAATGGCAATAAATAGACAAGCACAAACAATTTTTTTCTACAGTGATTGGTGAATTCTGAAATTATTACAACAATTTTGTAAGAATTGCTGTTATGGTGAGTCGTAAATACAGCTCCAATCATGATCCCAATCAGAATCCACTTTATTGGCCCAAGTGTGTCTATGCACATGAGGAATTTATTTATCTATCTCATTTTTCCCCCTTTTTCAATAGTACTTGGCCAATTACCCCACTCTTCCGAGCCGTCCTGGTCGCTGCTCCACCCCCTCTGCCGATCCGGGGAGGGCTGCAGACTACCACATGCCTCCTCCGATACCTGTGGAGTTGCCAGCCACTTCTTTTCACCTGATGGTGAGGAGTTTTGCCAGGGGGATGTAGTGCGTGGGAGGGTCACGCTATTCCCCCCAGTTCCTCCTCCCTCCTGAACAGGCGCCCCGGCCGACCAGAGGAGGCGCCAGTGCAGCGAGCAGGACACATACCCACATCTGGCTTCCCACCCGCAAACACGGCCAATTGTGTCTGTAGGCACGCCCGATCAAGCCGGAGGTAATATGGGGATTCGAACTGGCGATCCCCATATTGGTAGGCAATGGAATAGACCGCTATGCTACCCAGATGCCCTACACACAAGGAATTTGACTCCGGTTCACAGCAGCTTCTAGCACTGGCAGACGTCACACAGAAAAAGAAAATCATGAACGTGCTCTAATTTCATGCTACCAAACATTTTGTCAGGGGAAGCATCCATGTATTTTAGGAGAAATCATTAAATAAAGCAAACCTATGCTCGTCCATTTGGGCCTTGTTTGTCTTTTAGTGGTCCATATTTATGGCTAGCAGTTAAAAACAACTTTTAAAAGAAGGGTGTAACTGAGCCACATCCAGGGAGTGCTGTGCAGTCAGCACCGTGATGTCAGACATGCTCCTAGTTAGAGTTAGATCATAACCAACAGAGCACCTGCTGGGGGAGCCCAGGAGCAACAGAACACCTGCTGGGGGAACCCAGGAGCAACAGGGCACCTGCTGGGGGAGCCCAGGAGCCGCCCTTCATATGGGCGACATTACCGGCCACTCTAATTGACTGGCTCCCCTGCGAGAGCGAGGCGCTCTCCGTGATTGGTGGGGCTGTTTCAGAACACCTGGTCTGCTGGTGTGAAACTGTAAAGCTGTGAAATTTTGACTGATGGTATAATGTGAGTGCATGTGCGTGCATGTGTGTGTTTGTGTAAATTTTAATAACACTAACATTATCCAAAACAGTCTTGCAGTGTTGCAAAAGCGTAACACCAAAAAAAGAAACAGAAATCTGCAAATTGTTTTCTAGTTATTCTGGATCAGCAAAGCCCATTATTTTGTTTTATTTTCTCTGTGGAAAATGGATGCCGATCATAACGCAGGAAAACAGCCTTCATGTTCTAATAACTGAACTCTCGGCCACAGCCTCAGGGCCGTAGGCATGAACTGGTGGGTTAATAAAATGCAAATTGTTCCTACATCATTTGTTTTCGGAATGATTTTGCACCCCAAGGCAAGGTCTGGGTGGTGTTTTCTGTAATCTAGCAGCACTGCCAGCCTCCTCACACAATCCCATGATCCTCCGGGAAACACTGCCTACCCCTCAAACAATACCAAACCTTTCTGGTACATATTTTACAACCAAATGTTGTCATGGGCAAGCAACTGCAGAGGAAAAACTAAAAATATATGCATATATTCATACACACGCACGCACACACACACACACACACACACACACACACACACACACACACACACACACACACACACACACACACACACACACAAAAGCACGCACACAGTAAAAAGTAAATAAACGTGTTTAAGGATGCTCAGGAGAGTAGTTTTAAGACTCTCTTCCTGCTTACAGTCCTGGAGCTCCAACACTTGGTATTGCAATTAGTAGCACTCTACTGTGTGTGTGTGTGTGTGTGTGTGTGTTGATGTGCACCTGCGTGTGTGCAAGTTTGTGTGTGTGTGTGTGTGTGCCCCTGTGTGCGTGCATGTGTGTGTCCACGTGTGTGTGTGTGTGTGTGGGGGGGGGTCTGTAGGTGTGCACTTGTGCAATTGTTTGTGTTTTGGTGATTATTTGAATGTGTCATTCCATTCAAGGTCTACATGTTTATGTTTGTCTCCATACAGCCATGTTTCCATATGTGTGTGTGTGTGGGTGGTGCATGCATGCGAGTGTGCGCGCGAGTGTGAGTGTGTGTGTGCACTCAAATGTGTGTGTGTGCGCACTTGAGTGTGTGCGTGTGTGTGTTTGTGTGTGCGCACAAGTGTGTGCATGTGTGCGTTTGATAGTGTGTGTGTGTGTGCGAGTGTGTGTGCAAGCATGTGTGTGCGTTCGTGTGTGTGTGTGCGTGTGCACGAGTGTGTGCAAGTGTGCGCTTGATAGTGTGTGTGTACAAGTGTGTGTGCGAGCATGTGTGTGTGCATGCGTGCGCGCGCGCACAAGTGGTGTGCGAGTGTGCGCTTGATAGTGTGTGTGTGTGCAAGCATGTGTGCGCATGCATGTGTGTGTGCATGTGCACGAGTGTGTGCAAGTGTGCGCTTGATAGTGTGTGTGTACAAGTGTGTGTGTGCATGTGTGTGTGTGTGTGTGCGTGCACGCACAAGTGGTGTGCGAGTATGCACTTGATAATGTATGTGTGTGTGTGTGTGCATGTGCGTGTGTGTGTCTGCATGTGTGAGTATCTATCCGCCTCTAGTAAGTTTCTACAATCTAGAGAGAAATTAACGACCTCTGTTCTGGTAGCCAGCAGCCAGGGTGGAATGGTTCGAGTTAGGAAGAGAAATGCCGTGAAAAGAAAGCTGAAAAAAAAAAGAAAAGAAAGAAAAACCCTAAATGCACTTGGGCTCCTGGGGTGTCTCCAGCAATGGCCGAGGCCAAAGCTCTCACAAGCCTCATTTCCACCGTGGCCTTAACACTGAATCTAATGCAACACTTGTGGAACAATGTGCAGCTTTTTTTTTCTTCTCCTGACTTATTTGAAGTTACTGTAGGTTAACTGACTTTGACATCAGAAGAAGCATTGTAAAACTATATAGCTCTTGTCACTGCTGGCACAGCAGTCCTGTGTGTAATAGCTTTCCCATCCTGAATAGAAAAGAAAAGAACAGAAAAGGAAAGGACATAACAAAATAGAATAGAATAGAATAGAATAGAATAGATGTGATACATACTTTGATACATAGTGATGGAAACCTCTGCTGCATAACAGTAAGCAGGAAATAGGCAACCCCCCCACCTTAACTTTGCAAAAGGTACCCAATACAACAAACAGTAGTGTAACTAAAGTCCAGCAGGGTTTTTTATTCTAAGTAATATTAGGGGGGTGCAAGATGACTGAGTATCATAAATCATCTAAAGAAATAAACACACTGAAAGGGATCTGAATAAACATAAACGCATGGGTTACAATAAAACTCCTTCGTTAAATATTACTGTTTTCTTGATCTACCAACGATGGATGCAGTTTGAATCAGAGGCCTTGCTGGAGAAACTGTGCATTGGTGCAGCAAAAAGAGCTAAAATGCTGCCTGGACATTGTCATCGTCTTGAAATGAGTTTAGCAGCCGCGGTGGCAGACCCACAGTATAGGACGTCCGAGACTTAAAGCATGGCCGGTTGAGCTAAACGCCTTTATGCTAAGTTAAATACACTTTCTTTTACTCGTTACATTTTATCAGTCACACGTGTGCAGTGTAATTTCATTGAGTACACTGTATAACGTAATGTAATTTTCAGAATTAGTTATTTTAGAGTATCCCCGGCTTTCCTGTTTACTTTCGAGGGTGATGAGTGTCAGGACCCAACATATAAGGTAAAACCATTAGTTGCTAAAATAACATGTATGTTTACTCATACATAGACACACATTTGCAGATAAGTCATTAATGCATGCAAACATATACCACAACACTCACACCTAAGACATTTTTTGCTTTTTAATTTTGAGAAGGCAGGACGAATGGTGGTTGTGTCCTAACCCAGGTGCCCTGTGGGTGCCCAAAGAGCCCAAGAAATGTCTTTTTAATATATTTTATGCTAATGCTTTTATGCTAATGCTAGTACTAGTTTGACATTCGACACATACATATGTGTTATCACATCGATCGAGGCATAACGGCGTATTTAACCTTTACAAAAGGAATAAAATCTTATTTCATGCTGACTGCCTGGCAAGAAGTGGTCTAAAGAGATGCAACGGGATGTGGCTTTTACCACTCTTGCCATGAAATCATCACTTCCTCAGCACCTCCTCTCACTGCCGGAGGAGACAGATCCCATGCTACTGTATCTTAACCTACCCAAAGTGGCCAGGGAGTTGAAACATCATGTAAGCAAAGGATTAACCTATATGTGCCTGAGGTCGAGGCTCAGACACCCGGGCTCGTTAATCTTAAGCAGTTACACCACTGGTTAAAGGGGCCTGGCTGTGAACCATGCAGGGATCAGAGGTGAGCTGGCCTCCGCTGTCTTCCTGTCAGCGGACCGATAGAGGAGGAGACGGATGATGGAGAAGTCAATGTATTGTGTGTGTGTGTGTGTGTGTGAGTGTGTGCCTGTGCACATGCACATGAATGTCATTGTGTTTTTGTGCGTGCAGGAAATCTATGAGGGAAGTGGACCAGAGACTCTTCAGGAAGACATTATGGTTTTAGGATCATCTAAGAGAACTTCCCGCCTGACACTTTCTCAGAACTTCAGCCACGTCATCAGTCTGCTGTCTGATCTGTAAATCAAGGGCATATAAATGGTCATTTGACTTAAGTGATGAAAACTGCTCACCATCATACATGCCAGATGCAAATATGCAGTAATTAATGTTTTTTCTCTAGTTATTTAAAGCCTAATTCTAGAATATAGAAGATATTTCTATTGCTCATGTATTTGAGACAATAGCTAATGAATACACAAATCATGACAACTTTTGTAGTCGCTCATTTCAATGGCTACTGGGCAGGACTTTCTCAGGAAAAATGATATGATGCATAATGCTGAACACCTTCAGCACAGCAGCCAACTGCAGAAGAATAAGACATGTAGCACCGAGTTTAAGGAAGAGGCAAAGTTGTTGCTGCTAACAAGTAGATACATATGGCAGACCAAGATCACCAAGACCAAGATACTTTGACCTTGCCAGCTTGACCTCAGATTGGGATGCAATGGATGACATTTATATAGCGCTTTATCTGGACACCCAAAGTGCTTCACAGTTGAAGGGGGGAAACTCACCTCAACCACCATCAATGTGTAGCACACACCTGGGTCATGTAAAGCAGCCATTTATCACCAGAACGCTTACCACACATCAGCTTGAGGTGGAGAGGGGGGAATCATTCAGCAGATTACACAGAGCATTGATTAGGTGGCCAGACGGAGAGAGCCAGGTTGGGAATTTTGCTGGGACACTGGGAGACCCCCTACTCTTTATGATAAGTGCCATGGGATCGTTGATGACCACAGGGGCGGCATGGCTTAGGAGGTATAGTGGGTCGTCTCGTAATCGGAAGGTCGCTGGTCTGATCCCTGGCTCCTGTGGAGAGTGTGTGTCCTTGAGCAAAACACTGAATGCTGAACCTGATGAGCAGGTTGGCACCTTGCATGGCAGCCTCCGCCCTCAGTGTATGAATGTGTGTGAATGGGTGACTGTGAGGCACACCCTGTAGAGTGCTTTGAGTGGTTGGTAGACTAGAAAAGCACATATATAACTGCAGTCCATCTACCATTTACAGTGAGTCAGGACCTCGGGTTTAACATCTCATCCAAAGGACAGCATCTCCTACAGCACAGTGTACCCATCACTGCACCGGGGCATTGGGATTTTTGTTGTTTATTAGGACTCCAGCAGCAAGTCATGTTTTCCCAGGAGGTCTCCCATCCAAGTAATAGTCAAGCCCACACGTGCTTAGCTTCTATCATTCAGCAGAACCAGGGTACACATTGGTATGGCTGCTGGCATTATGCATTTTATTTGGTGGTGGGGAACATGGTGATGCAACGGCGTCGATGACGGATTCATTTCAGTTGGATCTCATGAGATTCAGAGCGATCAAACCCAAATACAATGACTACAGTAATGTCGTAGGTGTCAGCACGTGAGCTAAACAGAAACTATAATCTTCACAGCTGTAGCTTTAAGTGAAATTGACTGCCTGGTGACAACACTGTGCATCCAGTTTGCAGTGTTGCCTGCAACCTTGGCAGTAACACACAGGGGTATATCTCTGAGGGGGGGGGGGCAACAATCTGATGGGCAACAGTGCTACAAGAGTGTAGCGCTGCTGATTTAATCACAACCGTCTTGTTTCCAGGAAAGGTTTGAAGAAAGTTCATTCCCAGGTCGCTTCCGACCAACTAGGATTAACAGATAATGGCCCCCTATCCCGGTTCTTCTACTGTCTGTCCATTGAATATAAACTTTAACTCGGCACGACAGAGGTTGATAAATAAACTGCAAATGCTGCAAATTTTTAACTGCAGGAATCATTCCTCTTGGGTCTACGGCTGTGATGGAAGATGCAGGGAGAGGGAAGGTAGGCGGTCTAGATAGTTTAATACTCTAGCTTCATCTTTATATTAAAGGATAGTCAGAGAGAGAGAGAGAGAGAGAGAAAGAGAGAAGAGAGAGAGAGAGAGAGAGAGAGAGAGAGAGAGAGAGAGAGAGAGAGAGAGAGAGAGAGGGAGGGAGGAATAAGACAAGAAAAGAGGGACTATGGGGAATGAAAGGGATGGAGAGAAAGAGAACACGGCGGGGTAAGAAAGTGTTATTGGGAAGGGAAACTAGATGGAGTGAGAGGTTGGCGTTAAATATGAGCGACATGTGGAGGAGGCACGACCCTCTTTTTCAATAGCTGTAATTGTAAAATTAGCCTCAACCAAAACACTGATATGCCCCCATTAAGCAGCCCTGTCTGCATGTTTAGTCTCTGCACCAACTGCAGCTACAAGGAATCTTTCACTGTCAATTAAAGATTTTCCATAAGTAAACAGTGCCAGCCAGACAGGGTCAACTTGCCTCCTTTAAATCTTACACAAACAGCTTTTTTTTTCTTTTTTTTTTTGTAGTATGGATGTATAAACACAGGTTCTTGTGTGGTGAGACCCACTGGTGGAAAATAAACTCTTTGCATCTTTGGCTACAGATATGATTTGCCATTTCAGTGTAATTTTTGGACTCGGCTGTATTTATTTATGTGGCTGTATTTCTTTTCCGGCTCTCCTTTCTCTCGCTTTACTGATAGGCACAGAGAGGCTGGATTAAGTCCACACTGGCCAGCCGGGATATTTCCAAGTCTTGTGCACAGTGCGAAGACCACATATAGAAGTCTCTCTCTCTCTCTCCTTTCTGTAGTCTCTCCTCTTTGTGTTTCTTCTTAACATGCCAAAACCAGCAATCCATCTGTCAAAAGCTCGGCCAAACTTTTGACTGGATACCTTTTGTATATCCAGCAGTGAGGGTTTGCAAAACAAAACAAAACCAAACAAAAACCAAAGAACAAAGCAAATGACAACAGAAAACACACACACCCACACACACAAAAGCTCTGTCTTTCAAGGAAACGGTGTTGTGAAGTATACAGCAGATCTTGATTCAGCAACACCTTCCCCAGAATCCATCAGGATGACGACGGGTCAGGTGATCTGATCTGCAGCGGCTGGTCTGCTGAGTGCGAGTGAGTGAGGTCGTTTCTTGGCACCCGCCTTTTTCTCCAAACGCTCACCCGGATCCAGCTCATCGCTCATCACCATTTGCGATTCTTCACTTCCCATCTCTCTTTCTCTTTCTCCCTCTCTCTACACCTACACCCGAGTCCCTACCATCGACCCCAGGTCCCTTATCAACCTTTCTCTCTCTCTCTCTCTCTCTCTCTCTCTCTCTCTCTCTCTCTCTCTCTCTCTCTCTCTCTCTCTCTCTCCCCACATCTCTGACCGTTTCTCTCTCTCTCTACGTAGGACACCAAAGACCACCATTGGGTGCCAAGTAGGACCTCTGTGTATGTGTCTGTCTCGCTCCCCCTTTCCTTCCCTCCACTCTTTTCTTCCTTTTTCATCGCCCTCCTTCTCTCTCTCTCTCTCTCTCTCTCTCTCTCTCTCTCTCTCTCTCTCTCTCTCTCTCTCTCTCTCTCTCTCTCTCTCTCTCTCTCTCTCTCTCTCTCTCTTCCTCCCTCTGGACCAACACTGGTGGATGTCTCCTGAGAAAACCAGCCTTTGTTTAAACACAGCAGAGGGTTGGCGAGCCTGGGTGGATGGTGCTATACAGCCCAGGGGCCTGGATGAAACCGCCAACCACATAATGACAGTAAGGAACGTGTTCTCCAGGGGAAGTCTTCACAGTAAATTCATTTAAAGACTACCTGACATGATTTAGCCATTTCTGGACCCTTTCCCATCTCTCTCTCTCTCTATCTCTCTCTCTCTCTCTCTCTCTCTCTCTCTCTCTCTCTCTCTCTCTCTCTCTCTCTCTCTCTCTCTCTCTCTCTCTCTTTCTCTCACTCTCTCCCTCTCTCAACGTCTAGATCCCTGCAGTTTCCCTGCAAAGAAAAGGAAGAAAAAAAAACAACCCTCGTTAGAATCGAGACCAAATGTTGTTTTGCAAAACGTTATTTGTTTGTCTTTCTTCGTGCCATCTCTTTTTCCCCCTCTCCGCTCTTCGGATGATTTATTTGACCGTATGGCCATGCTCGGCTCCGGTTTCGGGCGGCCGGGCCAACGTAAACCTTGTCACAACTCTAAATTCCTGACTCGGCTACAGCTTCCAGGCAGAGCTACAGTGGATCAGTGCTGGGTAAATACACAAGATAAGCTGCACCAGAGCCGTGCTTAGTACCAGAGTTGGGCAAAAAAGCTTTCAAACAATAGACGTTGACGTTGACGCGGGGGCGGGGGCAGGGGCAGGGGGCTTGGCTGCGAGGTGGGCAGGGGTGTTCGACCCTCTCTGGGTCATTTTGACATTTTCATGCGAGTTGTTTGTTACGGCGCTTCCCTTCTTCTCCCCAGGACCCTTTTCATTACTTTCTAGGGCTCACCACAGAGAAATTGTGATGCATGCCGGTCATTTGTTTAATAAGAACAACTCAATGCCAAGCTACCAGAGCTTATCATATCCGCCTTGCAGTATATCTCCCTCGCCGCGACACCTTCATCCCTACGTCATGCTGTATGAACGCACCATGGGTACATGCTGACTTGCAGGTTTCTGTCTGTCTGTCTATCATATATGTTTGGCACCCCCACCTTATCCAAGGCTGTGGTGTCTCTTTGCAGTGTGAGATTATACTACTTTACTGCAGTTCCAATTATTTCCCTCCGTCAGTGCCACTAATGCAAATTCTAGTGGTTACAGTGCTACCCAAACCATAAAACCTGAACAGTCTTCATCTCCTAAAATAGCCCTCTGGACAAGAGTGTCCATCCTCAGTAATTTCTCAACAAGCTTGATACAAAACAACACTGTAATACCAAAAACTGGCCAACCTCTCTGACGGACTGGACTGGAAATGAATTGAACCCAGTCCTGGCTACAGCCCCTGGTAACGCATAAAGAAATGATTTAAGTGTGAGAAATACCCCTGTAATTGGAGCAGCGCCCTTCTGCTGTATATTTATAATCACGCAGCCTGGAACCTGCCTCTTGTTTGCTCTTGTGAGATAGGTTTGTCTAACCCTAAAGTGATCTATGGCTCTGGGCTGGCTTAGGTCTGCCGGGGAGCCTAAACAGCCTAGAGCCCCTGGATCAGGGGTCGGGCAAACCTGCAGAGTTGTTTCTATACCAATGGAACAAGGCTTAGAGGTGAAACAGCAACCGCTATTGGGGCCACTCTGGTGTGTGTGCGTGTGAGTTTGAGTATGTGTGTTTGTGTACATGTATGTGTGAGTATGAGTTTATAGGCATTTGTGTTTCTATGTGAGTCTATTTTTGTGTGTATGCATGAGTGTGTGTGATGTATTTGTGTTGTGCTCTTGTGTGTGTGCAATACCTGTGTGTGCATGATTGTGCATGTTCGTGTGCGCATACATCTGTGTGAATGGGTGTGTAGGGATGATTATTTCTGTGTATGGGTAGCTGTTTGTAAGTGTGTTTCATCTTAAACTCTTTGTGTGTGTGTGTGTGTGTGTGTGTGTGTGTGTGTGTGGTGCATGTGTTTTTGTTGTGTATACAAATATATGCATACTCTCATGTTAGTACTTGTGTGTACCCCGTCTGTGTGTGTGCGCGCGCACACACTCATAGGCATATGTGTAAGTGAATGTTTGTATTTATGTGTGTCTGTGTGTTTGTGTGTGTGTGCATGCACCCACCTGTGTGTATGAGTCCCATGCATTTGCAGGTTATTGGCATTGAGTCCAAGCCTGTGAGTAATCCCTGAAAACATCCACTCTGAGTTTTCTGACTAGTGTTTGATCAAACGGACAAGAGACCATTGTTTAAGGCCGGTCGGGTTTAATCTTGTAGGATCCAGTGCTTCTTGGCAGAAAATCTGCATTTCTGAGTCTAAGATACACAAATGATAGTCGTGGCCAGGTGTCTCTAGACCTTTTCATTCCAGAACTGAAATAAAAAAAGCATATATAGTTCAGTGGCTTGCAGTGCTTTGAGCTAAGGAAACAATTAGCTGTAAGCTATAGATCATTCCTTTAGGTATTTATGGACCCATAGGAAATAGGCATTAGGCCTTTGACACAACCTGGTTCACATGCCATACTGCAGCAGTCCAGGTGCCACTCTGTACAGCAACAAAGTAAAAACCCCGGTTAGAAAATGTGTCAACGACACAAGAAGACAAGTCAACCATCCTCCGTTGCTAGTCATGACTATAAGGGGCTGTTGAGACTGCACGGAAAACCAGCCTGAAACAACTTGAAAAGTACCCTTACTTTTTATCTTTAATTTTTTTTGAAAGGGTAAAGCCTACATGATGATGTTTTCTTTCCTTGGTCTGTCTTGGAGGATTATCGTTGTCCAGTCGTTTTACAGATCCTTCTTTTATACGCTCCTAGAGCCAAACTTGGAAGGCCAGCGCGCACAGATGTTTTTATCTTCAAGACTTCTTTTCTGATAAAAAAAAAAAAACAACTCAAAATTGGCCCCCACCAACACTGAAGAAGAGAACTCTAGCCAATAATAAACTGTTTTAATGAAAGCTTTTGTTGAAGTTACAATCCACCATTGACGCACACAGCGGCTGTCCATCCCACTTTCTGTTGTTGTTTCGGTCAGACATTATGAACGCCGTTCGCTTTATTACTTACGAGTAAGAAAAGCAGCCAATGCCACATCGCTTTTACTTCCTTTTGAAGCTTTCAGTCATCCCCATTTCTTAAACACATGCACAATGTTGAACCGATGGCGAGATATATCATGTTTCTTGTCAGTATGGCGCTCGTGCTGTCACGGTCCTCCACATAGCCATGGCGGTGCATGCCATTTTTGCATGTGCCTTTACGGCTGCAACACATCACAACTCCTCCCCCCCCTTTACTCCCCAATTGTAACCGGCCAATTACCCTATTTTCCGAGCCGTCCCGGTTGCTGCTCCACCCCCTCTGCCCATCTGGGGAGGGCTGCAGACTACCACGTGTCTCTTCCAATAGATGTTGAGTCGCCAGCTGCTTCTTTTCACCTGACTGTGAGGAGTTTCACCAGGGGGACATAGCACATGGGAGGATCACGTCGTCCCGAACAACCAGAGGAGGCACTAGTGCAGTGACCAGAACACATACCCACATCCAACTTCCCACCCGCAGAAACAACCAATTGTGTCTGTAGGGACACCCGACCAAGCAGAAGGTAACCCGGGGATTCGAACCAGCGAGCTCCATGTTGGTAGGCAACAGAATAGACCGCTACGCTACCCGGACACCAACACATCACAGCTTAACAGGAGGTAATTTAGCAGCAGGTGAGGGAATAACATCCCTGATGTGGTCTCAAGTTATGACAGTCGTACCCGGGACTTTTAGGATGAATGGGCAGAATGAAACTCTGTATATCCCCCATCCATCCCTGTTAGTCCATTTTACATCTGGCAACATCTAATGCCAGACATGCAAAAATGGTCAATTCAGCACCAGGATGATAAGCTGTCATGATGCTGTGAGAAGCTGTTATCTTTTCAAATCAGACAACTGAGGTTATAGGCGAGCAAAAGGTGACCCGATCCTTATTTATATTAGAAAAGCCAAGAGGGTTGAAAGATGAGCATACCCTTAATACACCGTGAAGGCAAGTATACCATTTATACTCAGTTATGCTTATTTACTCTCAAGACAGGATTCATCATGATCCCGTTGTTCCCATAGGGGTGCCCTAACACTCCTCTGACATTTACACTGCCACCTAGTGGGCTGCAACAGTTACTATCTTACTGATACCAAAGGAAAATCTCCTAAAAGTTCTCATGGGAGCTATCACAGATTTGTTCATTTCATCAGGGTTACAGCCCCCAGCCCTCCCAGGTATAATGGGAACACGTTTAAGCATTTCAGAGACCAGGGAGGACCAGGCATTTGGGATTTGGCCAAAGAGTCTGTCTGTTTGAAGTGCTATTAAGACCAAGGCAAAGAGTCCCATTAACAGTGGGTTAAAAGGGTTGTACAATGCTGTTACCTCCAGGCTAAGTGGAATGTGAATAGGGCCACAGCACACTGCACAATGTTTGACAAGCGATAAAGGAGACAAACTGTATCAATGTCATGGAACTAAATGGTAAATCAGCACTCTCACGCACATGTGTGCACATACAAACACACACATAACAAGTGCATAGACAAACAGACACACTGTTAAACATAGAAATGCAAACGCATTCCATCACACACACACACACACACACACACACACACACACACACACACACACACACACACACACACACACACACACACACACACACAGTAGAGTGCTAGTAATTGCAATACCAAGTGTTGGAGCTCTAGTACAGAAGCACAATAGCACAGTCTACCTATCGGATGGATATTGTTTTATTTGCTTTTGTTTTTGTTTTTTGTAGCCAACATGGTGAACACTTTAAAAACCACTTCCCCTGCACCCGTAGACAGAAGCGGAGAGTAGATGGAGACGGGTTTGTCAGCAGTCTCTCTGTTACGCTCTATCTCTTTTTCTTCTTCTCAGCCTACTTCGGTCTTTCTCCTCCGGCCTCTTTATCTATTGCACAATCTCTCAAGCCTCTGTAAAAAACAAAACAAAAAAAAAAAACCAGCCCAAACACAGACAGAATAAGGAGTCTTTTCTGATCATCGATTTTTTGAAAAGGCATTGGGATTTCTGATTTTGTGGTATGCCCGGAAAATGGAAACCATGTGGCGTGCTCGAGAGAGGAAGATGATTGGGTGCATTTTGTCACAGTCCTTTGGTCGCTTTGCCTCGATGCTATATCGTTGTGAAATAAAATTAAATGAACTAAAAGAGTGATGAGGAGGAGGGGGGGAAGAAACCAACAGCACGGCAGCCAAAAACGCTGTGTCATCCATCCTCGTCCCCTGTACGCCGCTAGACTCTGCTGAGCTGACAGGGATCACCCCTGCCAACAAACAGGGTTTGGCAGGCTTCATGTGCTGGGATGAGGGAGGTAACCCTGGACCAGTGCCTTTTTTTTTTTTTAATCCCTACTGGTAACGTTTTATATCACACATTGTAAATGGATGAGCTTGTTTAACTATCATTAAGGATTTACAAACTACTTGCTACCATTTTTTTGCCAACTTTTTTTTTGAATGCTTTGGTAAATTCAAATTCTATGCTGATTTGCCTATTCGCTGAATTTGTGGCATGTAATGTGAAGTGTCACAGGCAGTATTTGTAACATAGGCACTACTTCCCAATTGTAAAGTTGCTCACAATCACACCTTGGTATCTCTCTCTTTTTTTGGGGGGGGGGGATTTTCCCCCCTTTTTCTCCCCAATTGTAAATGGCCAATTACCCCACTCTTCCGAGCTGTCCCGCTCGCTGTTCCACCTGCTCTGCTGCAGACTACCACATGCCTCCTCCGATACATGTGGAGTCGCCAGCCACTTCTTTTCACCTGACGGTGAGGAGTTTCACCAGGGGGACATAGCACATGGAAGGATCACACTATTCCCCCCAGTTCCCCCTACCCCTGAACAGACGCCCCAACCGACCAGAGGAGGCGCTAGTGCAGCGACCTGGACAAATACTCACATCCAGCTTCCCACCCGCAGACACGGCCAATTGTGTCTGTAGGGACGCTCGACCAAGCTGGAGGTAACACAGGGATTCAAACCGGCAATCCCCGTGTTGGTAGGCAACGGAGAAGACCGCTAAGCTACCCAGATGCCTACATCTTGGTATCGCTGAGCAGAATTTACTACTACTGGTGACTGTGTAGCTCCATAGGAGCAGCTTGGGTTCAAACGCCTTGCTCAAGAGCAAACCCAGCAAGTCAGTGTTGAGCGACTGGAGAGCATCGCTCACCAAATGTTCCCAAGCCTGTATGTGGCCATTCAAGCTGGCCAACCCTCTGATCATGTAACAGATGAATAGGCTTTTACTGCTTCAGACCTAGTCAGACAGTGTCAAGTTGGCACTCACAAAGTGTTAAAATAACTTTCACATACTTTCCTGTGCTTGTCTAAAGTTTCCTAGACTCTGCATTGTCCTGCAAAACCTCATCCCGTCTGGCACTTATGGAGGCTATATGCATATGCTATGGAACTTGTAGTTCAATCAGTCTGCTTTGCTTCAATGAAGGCAAACAAATCGTGAGAATGACTGCTTCACTGTAAATACAAGGGCATATATGTCTTTGTCTGTGAATATGTGTGTGCATGAGCGTGTTATACATACATTCTCACTTATCTAGGCGTTACCTGATACGGTGCCCATAGCCTGATTAAAGGACAACCGATATGCCGACATTAGTGGTTGCCATGGTAGTTAATTGGCATGAATTACCCAGAGTGTGGCGCTCATTTCCTCAGCAAGTGCTTAGGGAGCTCTCAGAGGCTGCCGTTACACCAATCACAGGAAGCGCTCTCAATCATGTCCTCATATTACGGAGAGGGCCTCCTCCTCTTCCTCTCTCTCGCTGTTTCTTTCTTTTCATCTGCAAATGCCTCATTTTCTCTCTCAAGTCATTTCTTTTTTCAACACGCCTTTCTCTCTTTGCCCTTCGACCCTCGTTTCTACAGCCCTCTCTCCTTTTCCCCCGTCTCTCTGTTATCATGTGTGGGATTTTGGCAGGGAAAGTCGTGCATTCTCTGCTCTCTGCCCTGGACCCCGGGAGAAATCATTGCTCGTAGTGGAAACTTCCGCTGCTGCGTAACACAAGCCATTCCTGACAGCTCCCTAATCCAGTACTCAGATGTTTGGTATCTCACCCTCTCTCCTTCCTCTCCGTCTCCTGCCCCTCTCCTCAGCCTCTCTCCTTCTCTCTCGGCTGTTTATCTTTTACCCTGACAGTCTCTGTATGATCCTCCCATTGTGTCTTTCCCTGTCTCTCTCCTGCTCCCCTCTTCTCTCTCTCCTCCTCACCCTCCCTCTCTCTGTCTCTCTCTTTATCTCTCTTTCCATTTCTCCTCATCTCTATGGGTTCAGCAGCCTGAGTAATGGCCTCTGCTCTGCTTGCAGAAAGAAACCAAAGATTACAGATTTATTATGGTGAAGGCAGATGGGAGGGGGATGGAATAGGAAGAGATGAGGCAGAGGGAGAAGAGCTGGGCATTACATCAAAATACTGATATTGTGATATGACTAGATACCGTCCAGGATTTTGGCTATGGTAATATGGTGATATAATTCAAATGTTGCTATTCCCCAGTCTTAAAAGCTGCATTATGGTAAAGTGGCACAATTTTCTGAAATCATTTGACTGTTTTGGCCGAGGGAAATCAACAATGAATGTCTCTGCCTGCTTGCTCACCACATTCGCATTAATAATCATTGCGCAAAAATTTCCCATGTGTCAATATCGTCATGAAACTGAAATAACTGTCTCCAAAATATCATCACATTATCAATATCAACGAGTTCAGTCAAAATGATTGTGGTATTTGTATTTGTCATTATGGGAGCTAGATGAGGGGACGGAAGGAGAGGACCCAAAGTTGCCGAGTGGGGTAAGGAGTGAGTTGAGAAAGGGAGAGGAAGAGAGGGCAGAGAAGGTGATATAGGGAAGGGGAGAGGAAGAAGAGGGAGAGACATGTGAACTGGAGAATGCCCTTATGTGGCCAGTCGGATATATGGGCCAGCATCGGCAGTGTAGAGCAGATCCTCCGCTGGACCAAAAACTGTTTCCCCCGTAGATGTCTGGAGAAGAGCACATACTCGAAATGTGACGTGTGGTGGTAATTCTAATAAATATCAGGGGGGCCATTTTGAGAGGCAGACTTGGTTTTTCTATATTTGAGTGCATTTCTGTGATGTCCCACCCTGTTCTCTAGCTTATGGTTGTCACTGTTTCCTGTTTTATTTTGCAGTAATCACCTGTCTTGTCATTTCAGTTCCTGCCTCTGGTTTTCCCATTAGCCAACCCTGTATCGTCCACACCTGTTCCCCATTCCCTCACTTAGTCCCCAATGCATGTAGTCTGTGTGCTCCCCTCTCTCAGGGCCACTTCATCTTTGTATTCACTGTCAGGCGCTCCGGCCTGTTTTCCCTGGTGTCTTGCTTTCTTGGTGTTTTGATCTCTGCTTTGTTTTCCTGGACCTCGCCTTTGTCTTCTCCTTGCCGGTACTGTTTGCCTGTTCTGACTGATGACCCTTGGACTGAATTTTTTGGCAAGTACAGACTGATTTCAATCAATGTTCTGTCTCTGAGTCATTCATTTGACTCTTTTTTTTTGCATCAGTTGTTGCACTTTCTGCCCAGCACCTAATATTTATCAGTCTGGATGTGCGTGCCCCCATAGATGACCCAGAAAAAAGACAGGTCTTACACTTCTCACTTTTTCAGACGGTACTGTCAATGCAGCACAAGTAAGAAAAAAATAACCCGGTAAAATATGAAATAATTATGAAGGCTCATTGATTAATAATTCACTATTTTCATCAAGGCTCAATTATTAATGTGATGTCATCTCAGGGCACCAGCAGAGCATGTGCCTTCGAGGATCATAGACTCGACCAGTGACAGCTGCCCATGTGCAGAACAGACAGGACACAATGTAAAGGCACACTTCAGTAAAGAAAACAAAGCCCTGGGGATGTCCAGGTGGCGTAGCGGGCTATTCCGTGGCCTACCAACACAGGGCTCTCCGGTTTGAATCCCTGTGTTACCTCTGGCTTGGTCGAGTGTCCCTACAGACACAATTGGCCACATCTGTGGGTAGGAAGCCATATGTGGGTATGTGTCCTGGTCACTGCACTAGCACCTCCTCTGGTCGGTTGGGGTGCCTGTTCAGGGGGAGGGGGAACTTGGGGGAATAGCATGATCCTCCCACATGCTACGTCCCCCTGGTGAAACTCCTCACTGTCAGGTGAAAAGAAGCGGCTGGTGACTCCACATGTATCAGAGGAGGCATGTGGTAGTCCGCAACCCTCCCCCGATCAGCAGAGGGGCTGGCGCAGTGACCAGGACGTCTTGGAAGAGTGGGATAATTGGCCCAATACAACTGAGGAGAAAAAAGGAGGGAGGGACAATGTCCTGATTAATAACCAATAAACTGTTTACACCTCTGTCAGTGATCTGCTGTGTGTGTTTGTGTGTATAAAGCGTGTGACCAAGAACGAAAGTTTTTGGTATGGAAAGGATTAACTGACTCGATTCCTTCACTACAAGTCCCAAGATGGGAAAGAATTGTCTACTTCGCACATCATGTCCCCCTGTTATGTCTGACTTAATCCGGTTTGGCAGCACTTAACAGGGCAAGGTGACAGGGACTGCAGCTGTTTTATCCCCATGGCATTACGTCTAATCTGCAGTCCACTTCTGTTTGCCACATTTTTAACTGCTGCAACAGTACATGTACTTAGGTAGTTAACTAAAATGTTAGCATCAAGTTTTATATTTGTATTACGTTTTTATATTGCATCTTTGAAACAGAAGGGCGTTTCACTCGGGAGGAGCTCGCTGATTTAGACAGAGGCGGCTGCAGGGTGTGTTTTGAATCATTTGCAGCTTTTGCTCGTTACAAATGGAATACTGGGGTCTCATAAATATGTCTCTTGGATTGGAGATATGTAGAGAGGGAGATAGAGGGAGTATAGGGAGATGGGCAGTGAGGAAGAGGGGAGGCAGGAGAAGAGGTGTGCAGAGGAAGGTGAAGCAAGAGAGAAGGGGTGAGAGAAAGAGGGAGAGGATGGAGGGATGTGGGCAGCAGGGAGGGGGAAGCAAGGGAGAGGGGGGCAGAGGGCGGGTAAAAGGATAAGAGACAGAAAACAGGGAGAGAGGAGGTGAACCAGGGAAAGCAAAGGAGGAAGAGGTGAGAAGAAGGGGAGAGCGGGCGGAGAAGAGGACAGCAGTGGTGGAGGAACAACAGTGGGAAAGGGTGAGGAGAGAGGAAGGGAGGAGGCAGAGCGGGCGTAAATGTTTGGCGTGCAGTTAAAAAATGCAGCTAGGAGAAACTGCTTCTCCTCGCCAAAATGGGAATATTCAAGATGTTTCGTGGCATTTAAAAAATGTGAAAAATGTCAAAACTGTCATAATATTTGTTCACGAAAATATTTGGAGGAATAATGAGTTTCTGCCCTCCTCTTCCACGGCAAATTTTACTGTGGGGCGATGTTTGAAAAACTAATGGCCTTTCACACCGCCTGCTCCTCATAAAAAAAAAAAGAAAGGAGCAGAAAAACCAAAACATTTGTTCGACTTGGTCTCGAAGCCTTATCAACACTGTATCTCACAATTTGTAGAGAGGGGAGGATTTTAACAACACAGAGTCACACACACACACACACACACACACACACACACACACACACACACATACATACAAACCATGTGAATACATACACACACTGGTATTGATTAAGCTTGGATAGCAATAAAAGAAGCCATGCTCTCTGTTTCTCTATCTCTATCACACACACACACACACACACACACACACACACACACACACACACACACACACACACACACACACACAACCACACATACCCATTGCAAGTATATGAAAGTGTGAGAGTGAGAATATATGTGTGTGGAAGGAGGATGTATGAGGGGGCCAGGTTGAATTATGGTTTGTACGGCCCCTCATACCATTAAATGGCCATACTGTATGCTATTAAACAAACTAACACATATGCGCATGCTAACTTGCACTTAGGACTTAACACATGTTACTACTTAACACAGAATTAAGCACACTTTCTTTCACATACACACACACACACACACACACACACACGCAAACACACCACACACGCCGTCACGGAAGATGTAAAACTATGTCCAATTCCCCTCTGTGCTGACTGATACAGACCTCAGAGGAAGGGAACCTCTCTACGCTTTAAATCAGGAGGAGCCAAACCACTATTTTAAAGCCCACACATATATAACTTGCTGGAGATGTACCACTTGTAGGAATATACATCCACGTACATGTACTTACACATGCGCACACACACGCACACACACACACACGCACGCACACACACACACGCACACACACACACATAACACACTTACGAGCACACGGACTCTCACATAGTCATTCAATCACTCTCTAACACATTCACAAACACTTTTTTATGTTTTCACACACATCTAGAACATTTTTTCTCTTTCTGTCTCCGTTGCTTTCTTTCTCTCTCTCTCTCTCTCTCTCTCTCTCTCTCTCTCTCTCTCTCTCTCTCTCTCTCTCTCTCTCTCACACACACACACACACACACACACACACTATGTTTCTCCCTAACCTTAACCATCATAACTACATCCCTAACCTTAACTTAATCCTAATTCCTTAACTCTAAAACCAAGTCCTAGCCCTAAAATAGACCCTTTTCCTCATGGGCACCCATAAAATGTCCCCACAAGGCAGGTGGTTTCTGGTTTTTCTATCCTAATGGACACACACACACACACACACACACACACACACACACACACACACACACACACACACACACACACACACACACACACACACACTACTCACTACTCACTACTCCACTACACTGCTATCTGTTATGTCTGGAAGTTGTTCTGTGGTCGCCTGATTTGTTCTACGGACTGTTTTATATTGTGCTTTTATCCTTCCATTCTTCCCCCTGTGGTCTGTAGGAGGCCTATCACTGCATCGCTATAACCTTATGCGTATGCCTCCTTTCCCCCCACAGATGTGTCAGCGTGAGGGGAATTGTGACACTTCTGCTAAAAATACACCCTAGATAAATTTGATTTGATGGAAAAGATGGAGGTGGGGGGGGGGGGACCACCAAAACAGCATGGCAGTGGGAAAAACAGAGAGAACGGCGGATAAATATTGAGAAGAGAGGCAGAAAAGGAATGAGAGAGACAGAGGGATGGTGACAGATGAACACAGGAGAGGGAAATAGAGACAGCGAGGAAAGAGAAAAGCGGACAGGGCCGGACAGGGCCAGAAAGGGAGGGAGGGAAGAGGAGAATTATCATTTAATCATGTGATTCTGGGTTGGAAGTGACCGACTGTTGATAAACAGAAACTCATTAAGAGTTCTGCTCTATTTATCAAATATCTAATGTTGTATTTTGGGGATACGGGGTTCACTCGTCCGGCCGACATGTTTACCTCACAGCTCGCCGATGTGGAAAAGGTCGGTTTGCGTCAGCATCCTGGCAACTACCTCACACATCAAAAGTCTGATTGTGTTCATAACCAATAACCAACATATTTAAAGGAGTTACAGTCTCCCCCACACCATTCTTGACCTCTGAATCAGGCGGTTGAGCTCAAGTCAACATCCAAGCTTCCAGTAACTTCTTGGATTGATTTTATGATGGCTTAGTGTGTCTTCAGTGGGCCTTGACGTTCAAAGCGGCCAAATGCAAAATGAAATTGACGGCAGGGAAAACTATAAAAAGAAACCTAATTAGGACTCAGAATGTCTCACCCTTAATTCTATACTTCATTCATCAGTGGGGTAAAATACAAAACACAGCCCGTCACCCCTCAGCGGTAACGTTAACCCAGCGATTGAACTGAACTGACTTGAAATGATTTAAGTGAGAGCAGCCCAATGGCTCAGCATTTAGCACTGTTGCCTCACAACATGCAGGTCCTGGGTTCGAGTCCAGCACATCTGTGTGGAGTTTGCATGTTCTCCCCGTGTTTGTGTGGGTTCCCTCTGGTTGCTCGAGTTTCATCGCACAGACTGAATATATGCAAGACAGTTGAACTGTTCCTCTACATGAGCCGTACGGTGTGTGAGGGGCTGATGTGTGTGGGCCCATGAAGGACTGAGGACCTGTGCAGGGTGTCCCCCTGGCCTACTGGTTAGGCTCCAGCCCCTTGGGACACCTGAACTGGATCAAGTGGGTATAATGAACTCACTGAACACATCTGTAAACTGGACTGTGTGAATCAAACCTTCGCTGAACGGAATTAAAATGAACTGATTAAGATTGTTATTTTTGTGTTATGACACCTATGGTTGTGTGTCCTCCAGAAGTTCTACAATGCCACCTCTTCAAGGACAAGTCCCAAAAAAAGCAAAAGCCTTCATTTGGGTATTGATGTTTTTTGTTTTTTGTTTTTTTTGGGGAGGGATTTTCCCCCCCGTTTTCCGGCTGCTCCACCCCCTCTGCGGATCCGGGGAGGGCTGCAGACTACCACATGTCTCCTGCGATACATGTGGAGTCGCCAGCCGCTTCTTTTCACCTGACAGTGAGGAGTTTTGCCAAGAGGATGTAGCGCGTGGGAGGATCACGCCATTCCCCACAGTTCCCCCTCCCCCTGAACAGGTGCCCCGACCAAACAGAGGAGGCGCTAGTGGAGCGACCAGGACACATATCCACGTCCCGCTTCCCACCCGTAGACACGGACAATTCTGTCTGTAGGGACGCCCGACCAGGTAACACGGGGATTCGAACTGGGATCACCGTGTTGGTAGGCAATGGAACAGACCGCCACGCCACCCGGACGCCCACGTATTGATGTTTTGAGGTGTTGATTCAATTCAATACTTTATTTATGCCATATAGGACAACTGATTGCAGATTTGGGTATTCGTGGCCAATATCTTGAATGAGAATGAGCTTGAATTATTTGAATTGACTTGAAATGACTGAAATAAACCAAACTGAATAAAAAAAAAGGTTATAGAAGAACAATCCCCAGTTTTAGAAACACCTTTGCAAATCCACTGCCAACAGGACAGAGTGGTGAATGCAGCCGGTTCCTGGGTAATGTCTGCGAGGAGAATGGAGAGGGAGTCGGTGCCTGTCAGGAGGAATAACGGACTGATAAGAGTTTACATTTGATAAGGTAATGCACTCCCAGACCTAAGATTCAACGTTATGTGATGACAGAGAACGCAGAGTGTATGGGAATGGAGGAGAGTGGTATAAGTGTGAGAGAGAAAGTTTATGCATCTTTCATGTGTATTAATGAGCATTCATACCGTAGGTATCTGGAGAGAGAGAGAGGGCGAGAGAGAGAATAAGCAGGTGAGTGAGCGAGCGAGTGAGAGAGTGAAAGGGATATGAGGCTGAAAATGAGGTAAAGAGAGAGAGAGAGCGCGAGAGAGAGAGAGAGAGTGTGTGTGTGTGTATGGGAGTACACAGAAAGCGTGAGAGAGATGAACCCATTCATTGTGTGTGTAAATGCACTGGCAGGTGTGACAGCAAGAAAATAACTAATTGAGTGAGGTGGAGAATGAACTAGTGTGTATTTGTGTCTGAACGCTGCATTAGTACAAGTGTGTCTCTGAGAGAGAGCATGAGATAGCTTATGTGTGCGTGTGTGTGTGTGTGTGTGTGTGTGTGTGCGATAGAGGAATGGTATACAGCACCGTTACCAGCACGGCCTTACACTGGAGGCAAAGAAAAACACATTTAATTTATTACCTCTCACAGGTGCATGGAGTTAAAGACTGACTCCAGATACTGTATTCCTGCACTACGCCCAGGGACAAGAAATTCTTCTACTTCCTCTCTTTGACGCTTTTCTTTCTCTTCTTTCTTTTCTGTTTCCCTCATTCTCTTTCTCTGTCGCCTCTCCTTCTTGCCGGCCCTGTTTTCCTAAGGTGTGACCGATCACCAACGGCCAAAGGGGGAGAAAGAGAGAGAGACTTGTTCCAGATATTTTGTTTTCAACCTACGTAGAAGGACAGGAATTCCTGACTTCCTCTCTCTCTCTCTCTCTCTCTCTCTCTCTCTCTCTCTCTCTCTCTCTCTCTCTCTCTCTCTCTCTCTCTCTCTCTCTCTCTCTCTCTCTCCTCTCTCTCTCTCTCTCTCTCTCTCTCTCTCTACTGTTGATTTTTGGTGTGTTCAGTTCTGTTGTTGTTGCTGGCATGTGTGTGGGTGCACATGTGTGTAAGTGCATGTTTGCATGGTGTGTGTGTGCAGCGATGTGTCTGTGTGTGCATATGCATGTCCAGTTATGTGTATTGTACAGCATGTTTGTACGTACGTTACCGTGAGTGTCTGGATGTGATTTTGTGTCTGTGTGTGTGTGTTTGTGTGTGTGAGAGAGAAAAGATCAAGAGTGTTTGTGTGTGTGAGAGAGCGAGAGAGAGAGAGAGAGAGAGAGAGAGAGAGAGAGAGAGAGAGAGAGAGAGAGAGAGAGAGAGAGAGAGAGAGAGAGAAAGTGTCTTTGTCAGACCTGCCAACCTTGAAGAAAGCTTTGGAGTACCACCTTATGCCAAAAAAAATGTCAGTTCATGTACATGTGTGGGGTGAAAACAGACGTAACACATAGTATATTTTGGAAGCCGACTCATTTATGAATGTCAGAAATCTAAATTTGAACTTCGAAACAGTGTGTGTACCTGAACATAAAAACTGCACCATTTACAGTAGCTCAATATAAACTGTGGCAAGAAAAGGTTTAATGAATTTAATTCTGACTGAAAGCATAACCTTGAGGGAAAAAAATAATTTTCTGAGCATGCACATGAGAACAAAGTGACACATTTACAGTAGCTTAATATAAAGTCTGGCAGTGAAATGTTTAATGAACAATTAAATCAAACAATTAAATAAATAGGCAAATAGTGGCACAATCATCGAGACAGGCTTTTCTCAGTTTGAAACCATAATAACACTCTGTTGCACCATTTTGACATCCTCCATCCCACTTCCAACACACACCTGACACATGGATTTCAGTTTGTCAGTTTTATTTAGCTGACACTGGCATCGATTTCAGGTGTGCTTGCACTCTGCAGCTTGGCCTCATAAGTGGCAGACTTTGCTTTTCTAAGCAAGGTGTTACTAAAATTCTCCATGTGACACACACTGTCTTTGGCAGCCATCATGGCTTTTCTGGTCACAAGAGAACTTAGCGTATCAGTGCCAAGGCTGGCACAATACAGGGATTTGTTTCTGATCAACAAGCTCAAGACTCTTTCACAGTCTGCATTACTGTAAAAAAGATACTCAGAATGACAGTAGAAAGGTTTGTAAAAAGCTTTCCTCTTCCTGTTGCCATCAGACCCAATTCTCTCCAAGCCTAATCAGCCCTCGTGGAAAGGATACTATCATCCAGGCTTGTGGATTGAAACAGCTGGAACTAACTCCTCTTCAACATCATCCACTTCCACCTCCTTGGGCATTAGACGACGGAACCTGCCCCTGAAATGCCTCAGAGAAGTGAATGTGGCAGTTTGGCGTCTATTCATGTCTGCCACTGCAGCAGTTTATCCCCATAGGGGAGCTTGCATTGGAGACCATGTAATCTGCTTCTGTTGTGAAGTAGTTTCTCAGATCACTGAAGAAACCTGCTAGCTGAAGGTTACCCTGGCTCTCAATGAATAAGTGTCACGTAGCCAATGGATAAATCCTTGTCAGTCAGCTGTTATTCTCTGTTTCTATAAAGAGAAGGCTTACATCCTCTCTTAACCTCATCCATTATTTGGACATTTTCGGCTTTGCAGAAGGCAAGCAGAATCTTCTGAAGCTGCAGCTCTCTTTTTTTTCACCTTTATTTAGCCAGGGTAGTATGCTGAGCACATGTGCTCTTTTTCAGCAATGCTCTGCTACAAATTCACACAGTTCCACACATTCACACTAGGGAGCTGTCCAGAAAAACCCACCTTCACTGGTGGCCACTGAGCAGCTCTACTGGAGCAGTTGGTTTGGGGGGTTAAGTGCCTTGCTCAAGGGCACATCAGCCATGGGTATTGAGGGAGGGGAGAGCACCATTCATTCAAGCTGAGGGCTTGGTTTTCTGAGTAGGACCAGCTGAGGGCTTGGTCTTTAGAGTGGGATAAGCGGAGGACTTGGTCTTCAGAGTGCGAGGAACTGAGGTCTTGGTCTTCAAAGCGGGATGATCTGAAATCTTGGTCTTCAGAGTGGGGGCAGCTGAGGGCTTGGTATTCAGGGTGGGACCAGTTGAGGATGTAGGCTGGAGTTCAGCTCCTTTAGAGGAGCTAAGAGGCACTGCCTTCGTTTTCTTCCCTGCTGCCTCTTCTGCAAAAAACAGAGTCAGAGGTTCTGCTGCTGGAGTAGCTGATTGACACATTGTCCAAGATAGCCATCTTGTAGAGGTCAACTTCAGAATTTTACACACATCAGCATCATACAGAATTTGTGTGTCATGCAGCACAGTTTTCCTCTTGCTGCTCTTGTTGAGGTAGACTATGATAAGCTGGTCCTCGATGCCAATACATAGCTGTCCTGATGCCTTTTCGGCAACTATGTGCATGACGTGGCATGCACGACTGACTAAGTAGACATGGGGATTCTCTGCCTTTATGAACGCTGCAACTCCTTTCGTAAAGCCCTGCATTACTGCAGCGTTTTCAGCTGCAAGGTTAACACAGTTGGTCCATGGTATTCCTCGCTTTCTGAGTTCAAGGTCAACAAGATTGTAGATGCTTTCTCCAGTAGATCTTCTATACTCAACAAGTTGGAGCAGCACTACTACTATTTTTCCAACACTGGGATCAAAGACACAGACGACAACAGGATAATGCTTGACATCCCCCATGTCTGTGCTACCATAAGTTGCAATACTGTATGGGGAATGGCTCATAAGAGCACTGGTGCTCTGTTCATCGTTCAAGGCAAATGTTCTTGCCATGGCTTCCATTTTCATTCTGGCACAGCCGTATTGCTTGGCAGTTTGGCTATCACAGAAGATCTTTTTAAATAATGGTCCAGCACGGTCAGCTACAGATAATGGCAAATTATGCTCAACGATGAAGTTTGTGAACAGTGTCTCTGCCTGGATTGGCCGCAAATCCTGTCACTCTGAAAAATTTCATGTTGCTCTTAAGTACTGAAACTGTTATGTTTTCACTTTTCTTATGTTTGGTCCCTTCAACGTGGCGTCTGCAGTCTCAAAAGTGTGTGTGTGTGTGTGGGGGGGTATTTATTATATCATTACTCCTTGTTATCAATTACTGTCGTATTCCTATTGTCAAAAAATATCTATTAACTTAACACATCTCCCCCTCATAACATCTTACGCCGACATGAGTGCTTCGTGTCATTTTCATTCTGGGGATATACCTGAATATATAGCACGTATTGCCATTTCTGTTGTAATTTTAACCCTTTTAATTCACAACACTTGCCAATACATAAACATTGCTCTGAAAATGCACATCATTCGATGTTCCCTGTTGTTGCAATAATAACCCTGCTCAGTATGAGAGGAACCGCAGGTTCAGACATTTGGTGTGTGTGCTTGGCTGAGAAGCCAATGGTGCGAGGCGACCATCTGTGGGATTATGACCGAATGCCTCTCAGTCACAATCCCCCCTAGACGCAATGATGGTGCCGTGGCCTTCAGTTGGACTGGGATAGCCGGCTTCGGTCGGTGAGCAGGGCCGTTCGTGATGGGGCTGGGGTGCAGCCGGACGGAGGTCGCCCCTCTCTCAACTCGCAATGCATGTTTGTGGAGAACCGGGTGCTAAATCACCCGTAGATGACCTGATGTGGCGAGCCGGCGTGGAAGAACGGAGCGATAGAGATCTCTTACTCGTAACTCTCATGTCTCATACACCACACAACCCCAAGAGTGCCATTTAATTTTAACAGCCCGTCAGAACCAAACAGAACTGACGGGAAGGAGAGACAAGAGGCAAGGATGCATTTCAGAATGGCAGCTCTTGTGTCCCATACACTGCGCGACCCCAGGAGGGCACCTTTATTCTGCCCCTCCCTCCCTGATCCTTGATGACTGATGTTGATATCAGTATTGCAGATTGCGCAGAATATCATTTGATGTTCAATTATATTACCTACTGATCCTTGATGACTGATGTCAATATCAGTGTTGCAGACTGTGCAGAATACATATTGGGGAAGTCTGGAGATGTGGAGGCATGGTAATTTCTCCGGTAACTTGGTTGGAATTTCTGTGGCGCATCACTTCCTTTTATTTCCAGCCGGGGGTGCTTTGATTTGCTCCTCTCATTATAATTACAGGTTTGGCTGTAATAATTAAAATATTAATACTATGAAAAGTCACGTTTAACCATTTGCCATCATTGGCGGTCACTCGAGGTCGAGTATGACCATCCTCCCTCCCGTCCTCAGGTGGGCGTAGAGCCCGATCCTGGAGCTGTATAATGGGAGGATGCCTGCGCGTGACAGCTTTTTGGAGAGGCTGATGTGCCTGCAGCCACCACACAGTCCTTGGCAGGGGGTGGCCAGAGTGTAATGGCATGGCAAGACGAATGGGGACCTCCCTCTGTTGCAGCTTTCATCTGCCTTCACTGCCATTGTGACCTGGAGACATCTCCCGCTAGTTCTGCGATTGGGGTCTTTGTTGGATCGCGCTTCATCTGGAATCGCCTCCTTGACCTATACGCCTTGGGTGACCCCACCAGGAGCTAAGCTCCAGACAGCATAGCTCTTGGGATCATTGGCACACACAAGCTTCTCCACCATGGCAAGGTGGCGATCCTGGAGAAGTAACCATCTGCGACACACAGATAACTTACTTTGCCAACTTAAATGACTGGCGAATAAGTAAACTAGCTTGCAAATACATATACGTAACATTAGACTAACATTAACTTAACTCACAATCTCAACTTTCCACATCCCCCAACCCCAGTCTGTTAACCTTTGCAAAGGAGTTCAAAGAATGGTCCTCATTTGAGGAACCAGTCAGCCGGAGTAAGGAGGGGGAACGAGGGATGAAATTAAGGTTAAGAGTGTTGCTGTCAATTCGCGGATCCTAGCTACCGTCTCTTGAAATGACATTACGCATTTGTCAATCATCCCTGCTTTCCAATATTTTTTGCGTAGGTGGGTGAAGGCAAGGGGAACGAATCCAGCGCTGTGATTGGTCTTCTTCCTTTGCTTTTTGGCCAGCTAGACGCTCAAAATGCATTCCTGCTACGCAAAATGCATAGAGGTTGGAAGGTCCACTTTGTGTGTGTGTGTGTGTGTTGGGGTGAGGGTAGCCGAGAGGGAGGGAGAGATGAAGGGTGAGTGTGGTGAGTTTTTCAGGTGATCTAAATTACTTTTTCCTCTGTTGTGCTGTAATTGTGTTTAATTAAAGGCTAGAATAAAATGGAGTCTTACCCCGTACTGTCTCACACTGTTATTTCTTTGGTTTTTCAACTTCAAGAGCCACTTTGCACTCATCTGTCTCTTATCGTTTTCGTTTTTCTTTCTTCATGTCTCTCAGATCTTCTGCGTCTCCGTCCTTTTGCATCCGTCTTATCCCAGGCTGCATTCTGCACGTCTCTTTCCCTCCCTCGGTCTAATCTCTCTGTGTGTCTCTTTGTCTGCCTCTCTCTTTCTAACTGTTGATCTCTCACTCTTGATTTCTGTGTCTTTGTCTCTGCAGGTCCTTCTGTCTATTTCCCAGTCTTTCCACATTTTTCTCTGTTTCTCTCTATTGCTCTCCCTGTGTTTTCGTTATGCCGCACTGATTACCACCATCAAAGCAAGAATAACAAATTACGCCGCGATATAAGCACTCAGGAGTTTATGGGTTCGGGTGGATACACACGAGAAAGGTTTTGACCAGATTCATTCCCAATTAGAGTAACGTAAATAACATAAATCCAAAGGTATGTCGTAGTTTTCCCTCCCAGGCTCTCGCAGGCTTTTCCTAATCTGGAAAATGTGCCATCGGGGGTAACGTTTTGTGTAATTACATGGGGAGATCTAGCAGAATGTGTTCATGCTTTGTCAGAGCTTGCTGCTTTCATTACACTAGCCGAGGTTATGTAAACAAATAGCTCGTAAAGCAAAGGCCCTCTTAAACTTGCACATTATGAGCCTCTTACATCGCGCTGCCACCATCGCAACCACAACAACTCCAGCTAAATTCCAATAAAGCAGTCAGAATAAACAAGTTGGGAAAGGGTCGTGAATGGATTCATTCGAAAATGCAGGATGATTAGACAGCAAAAAAAAAAAAGCAACAAAGTGACAGAGCCAACAGTGTGACTTGGGGAAACAAGGGGGGTGATTTGTAGCACAGGAACTAGTGGAAAAGATAACAGGCGGCCGCAAGTAAAAATGAAGTCAACGATGTAATGAGGTAAACATGGCGATGTGATAAATGAATGTATAAACCAATTAGGTCACAAAGAATGGAAACTAAATTGAGAACAGCATCAATGCTAAGCAATGGGGTTCAGCGATGTGCCCGGGCTGGGTCTCCTCTGAGCAGAAGGTAAAAAGCAAATGCAAAGTTAGACGACGAGCTTTTGTGAAAGATTATGAAAACAGATGGGATGAAACGATGAAAAGAAAAAGAATAACATGAGAGAAATAGAAAAGAACCTGAATGAAAGACGATAAAAAGTGACACGTGGCATGAGGAGTATGAGGAACGATAGGAAAGAAAACAAGAGAAAGGAGGACAACAAAAGGGGAGGGGAGGAAAAAATACTGAGGGTAATTTATTCATTTGTTAACCTTTATCAAAGCCAGTTAAAATCCTGTTAAGATTCAAAATGTCATTCTTAGGGGAGACCTGGCCAGGACGAGGGCAAAAATACAGACTTGCAGACAGGACAGCAGACACAATATACAACACAACATAAAGCAAAAATGGAGAGGGGGATGAAAGAGATGAGGAATGAAAGAAGGGTGAAGAGAGGGGATGAGAGGATGGAGGAGGGAAAGAGAGAGAGCGAGAGAGAGAGAGAGAGAGAGAGAGAGAGAGAGAGAGAGAGAGAGAGAGAGAGAGAGAGAGAGAGAGAGAGAGAGAGAGAACACCAAAGGGAGGAGACGAAAGACAGTCACACCACCAGTCAATGAGAAGTGTCTTTCGAACCCTTCGTCACCTGTTGCAATAGTCACCAAGCTATAATGTCTGAATGAGCTTGTTTTTGAAAACAGTCAAACGTCCTAAAGTACATTAGTAATGGTTAGAATTGATCCTCTGAGGGCGTCCAGGTAGTGTAGCGGCCTATTCCGTTGAATACCAAGATGGGAATCACCGGTTTAAATCCCCATGTAGCCTCCGGCTTGGTCGGGCGCCCCTACAGACACAATTGGCTGTGGCTGCGGGTGGGAAGCCGGATGTGGGTATGTGTCCTGGTCGCTACACTAGCGCCTCCTCTGGTCGGTCGGGGCATCTGTTTGGGGGGGGGGCTGGGGGGAACAGCATGATTCTCCCACGTGCTACGTCCCCCTGGCAAAACTCCTCACTGTCAGGTGAAAAGAAGTGGCTGGGGACTCCACATGTATTGGAGGAGGCATGTGGTAGTCTGCAGTCCTCCTCGGATCGGCAGAGGGGGTGGAGCAGTTACCAGGATGGCTCGGAAGAGTGGGGTAATTGGCCAGATACAACTGGGGTGGAAAAAAAAAGGGGGGGGAATCCAAAAAAAAAAGAAAGAAGAAGAATTGAGCGTCTGAGCCGGTCATGTTTCTGTTCCTCTACAGTGTTTGACTTGATCGTCAGCTTGTAAAAGTGAAGATCTGTCGTGAAGTTACAGACACACCAGCCATCATTTAGAGTTCACCTCCGAGCAGTGAAATCGCTGGTACATAAAAGTGATTCATTTAGTGGAAACACCTGCAAAAAAGGGTGTCTTATTGGATTATTGTGCACATTCAAGGTGTTTTTCAAGCGACTTTTAAAGGAGTTCATCAGAGGGTCTCTTTAATAGAAACAAGATGTCCATAAAAGCCTACAAAGGCAGATTAAAGAATAGCAATATGCAGAGCACTACACATAACAGCGGCAGACATAATCCTCATCCTATTAAGCTCAGTACAGGAGGGAGCACAGGCCCTTGTTAACACAGCTTTAGCAGAAAGCACTGGATGGACGTGGGATCAAAGCCCCAGTCGCCATGGTAACGACACGGTAACAAACAGAAAGGTTGGGTGGGTTGTCAGTGGGTGTATTTGTGTGAGTGTTTTGTTTGTTTGTTTGTGTTTTGTTTAATGTGTGATTTATGACTGTGTGTGCGTGTTCCTGTGTCTGTTATTGTGCATTTTGTGCGTGTGTGTGAACAACATCTTGTCTGTGTTATCAGTGTACGTGTTGTGATTATCTGTGCAGGTGTGTGTGTGTGTGGGGGGGGGGTGGATTTGCTACCTGTGCATGTCAACTGCGCCTCAGTTTGATTGCACACGTGTTTCATTTCTATGTGTTTTATGTCTGTATCTGTAGTCATTTGTGTATGTGTGCACACAGTTGTGCGTGTGTCCATGCCTTTGTATGTGTTTGTGTATGTTTTTTGTGTACGTCTATAACAGTACTGCATATTTGTGTGTGTCTCTTTGCGTGTTTGCGCGTGTGCGCTTGTATGTTTGCGTGCACTTGTGTGTTTATATTTGTGTGTGTGTGTGTGTGTGTGTGTGTGTGTGTGTGTGTGTGTGTGTGTGTGTGTGTGTGTGTGCGTGCACACATACAATCCCACGCCTCTCGGGGGTCACTTCAGCATCAGAGGGGGGGATGTTTTCGCTGGTCTCACTTGGCAACTATCACCCGAGCGAGGGCCCATGGTGGTGGGCAGATAGGCGCGCTATTGTGTGAGGTGTGGCGTTAAGGAAGCTGCCGTCTGAGTAAATAACGCTGTTATCAGATAGGAGATGTACATGACACCACTCAACACCGCCACTGCGTGTGGGTGTGCGTGTGTTCATGTGTAAACAAGATGTCGAAGAGGAGAACGAGAAACGTGTGTGTGTGTGTGTGTGTGTTTGAGTCACTAACAAAGGATAGAATACGCTGTAAAAAAATAAGTTTGTGTGTACGCATGTTCGTGTTTTGTTTTCTCTCAAAGTGAAAAAGGATGAATGTACGTGTGCATGGGTGTGTGAGAGAGTAAGAGAGAGAGAGAGAGAGAGAGAGAGAGAAAGAGGGGGAGGAAAGGAGACGTGTGAGTACTTGATTATCGGCAAAGATGGTTGAACAAAGCTGGAAGGAGAGATCAGGGCCATACGCTGTCAACGATGTGTGGCGGCTGCTTTCAGCAAACACACCTCCACACGCACACACTTTGTGAGTCTCTCGCATGCTTGCACTCATCCTCCCTCCGTTTCCCTCTCTCCCTCTCTCCCTCTCTCTCACACACACACACACACACACACACACACACACACACACACACACACACACACACACACACACACACACACACACACACACACACACACACACACACACACACACACACAATACTCCCACACAAATCCACGGCTTATCATTCCTGGGTTTTTTGTTTCCTGTGTCACCAGTAGAAAGTGTGTTTCCCGAGAGATAACGTGTGAACAAACACGCATACACAAAAGGTATGCGTCCGTCACAGTCGCCTCAAATAGATGTCTGCTTGATTAGATGGCAGCGCTCGCTCAAAAAGATGCCGAAATCATCCAGGATGTGTCGATGCCGACCGAACACATACACTGTCAGTTCGGAGACAGAAGAGTCCCTCTGCGTTCATGGTTTTGGAATATTGACCGTTCACATTTTGAAAAAAAAAACACATAGTGCAAAGCTATTATAGTCTAATTAAGCATTTTAGCCTACTTAATATGTGTATGTAGAAAAAAAGTTGAATACAAACTTTAACTGCACATTCATATCAAACAGGATGCCACATGTGGTGTTGTTCTATTCATATGAACAAAGTGAAAATAACATGAACAGGGACGTCCGGGTAGCGTAGTGGTCTATTCCATTGCCTACCAACATGGGGATCACCAGTTTAAATCCCTGCGTTACCCCCGGTATGGGCGGGCGTCCCTACAAACACGATTGCCCGTGTCTGTGAGTGGGAAGCCGGATGTGGGCATGTGTCCTGGTTGCTGCACTAACACCTCCTCTGGTCTGTTCAGGGGTAAGGGGGAACTGGGGGGAATAGCATGATCCTCCCACATGCTACGTCCCCCTGGTGAAACTCCTCACTGTCAGGTGAAAAAAAGCGGCTGACGACTCCACATGTATAGGAGGAGTTATGTGGTAGTCTGCAGCTTTCCCCGGATCGGCAGAGGAGGTGGAGCAGCAACCGGGATGGCTCGGAAGAGTGAGGTAATTGGCCAAGAACAATGGGGGAGATAAAAGGGGGGAAAATCCAAAAAGAAACAAGAAAATAACATGAACAGCGCAAAGATGCAAGGTGACATCATCAGGAAGTCTGTTTGACCAGTGGCTACCATGCTAAAGTTAACAAGCTTATGTTCGCACACTAGCATCCTTCCTGATACATTACATATCGCTGTACTCTTATAGCTGGTGACATTTTCACAGTGAATATGTTGTACGAACATAAGTATATGGATGTCACCTCAGTCATAGGACTGCACTCCAACGACGATGAGTCGGCCTATAGGGAGGAGGTGGAGAAGCTGGTGGGTTGGTGCACTGAGAATAACCTGTCCCTCAACACCAATAAATAAATAAATAAATACATTTATCATGGAAGTCAAATCGAAATCAAATCAGTCAAATAAATGTTGGGTTGTAGGCCTCCTGTTCAGGGAGGGGAGCACATGGAAATAAATAATTCATTCTCCAATTTTTAACAGATCACGTTAAATTGGAATGGGAGATACTTTCTTTTAGCCATTCTTAAAGCTGACTGGTTCGCTATAAGAAAAATATTTGCTCGAGATGAGGATTGTTTGTGGTGTATTGATAAATGTTCTATCATTCACTGTGGATACGGAACTACTTATTGTTTACATGTTGTTGACTGGATGTAACCCCGCCCAGAAAGGATATAAATATTAGGTGAAAAAGCGCCAAAACCCAGGACTGCGCTCTCCAATGCCTTGACAGTCAGGTGGACATGTACAGCCGAGAGATATGAATAAAAGCTCCTTTACATAAAGTCATCTCCGGGTACTTTGTCCATAAGAACACAATACTCAACAGCTTAGTTCTCCGCTCTTTACTACTGATACTATATACTAGCTGATCTCTCAGTTGTTCTTCTAGTGTCGCGCCAAATGTGCAAGAGGCTGCTAACCCTTTTAGTGCGGCAACATACTCGGCTAGAGACTCACCACTTTGTTGCTTGCGGGCACGGAAGCTATAACGTTCGCTCAGGACATTCTTCTTTGGCACATAAAAGTCCCTCGATGCTTTAAAAATATCAGCTAATGGCGTTTCCGATGGCTTCTTTGGCGCTACCAAGTCAGTCAGTAAAGTGAAAATCTTTGCACCCTCCACGGATAGGAACACAGCCCATTGCTTCCCCTCCTCAATCCCGTTGGCTTCGATAAACTGTGCAAAACGATCCTCGTACGTGCTGAAGCTTTCGTTAGCCTCGTTGAAGCACAAACCCGACTCACTGCTAAACACAGCCATTTCGTGACGTTCCTAGTTGCTCCGGCTAGCTCTCTCTTCTGTCACACCTTTTTCTCCGTCTCAGAAGAAAAAGTTTTCGTGGAAAAAAAACGAATCCCCCTCGTCGCCAGAGTGAATGGGCTACTTCCATAGTATGTATCCCCAAAACAAATGGAGAAGTCAGAATATGCGGGGATTATAAAGTGACAATAAACCCATGGCTAGAGGTAGACAAATATCCTCTGCCAAAGACACAAGACCTGTTTGCTAAACTAGCAGGTGGCCGGTATTTCACCAAGTTAGACCTCACACAAGCATATCAGCAAGTAGTGCTGGATGATGAATCCAAGCAGTGCCTAACTATAAACACGCGTAAAGGGCTGTATCGTCTAAACAGGTTGCCATATGGAGTAGCAAGCTCCCCAGCAATATTCCAACGCATCATGGATCAGGTATTACAGGGGCTGCCAAGGGTGGTGTGCTATTTAGATGATATACTCATCACAGGGACAACAAAAGCTGAACACTGGGAAAATGTAGAACGAGTGCTGGAGCGGTTACAAGACAGAGGTGTAAGGGTGAACAAAGACAAGTTTGCCTTCTGCCAGCCAAGTGTTACATATTTAGGGCACAAAATAGACAAGGAAGGGTTACACCCCATAGAAGAGAAGGTAACAGCCATAGCAAATGCTCCCACCCCAAAGAATGTCCCAGAACTGAGAGCATTCTTAGCCCTACTGACATATGGGAAGTTTATGGAGAACTTATCCACTATCATAAAGCCTATGACTGAGTTGTTACAGAAAGACAAGCCATGGGTATGGTCTACTAAGTGCCAGGAAGCCTTTGAGAAGGCCAAGAGCCAGTTAACATCAGACACAGTGCTGACTCACTTTGACCCCCAGCTACCACTATTACTAGCGTGTGATGCAAGTGCCTATGGGTTAGGAGCAGTGATAGCACATAGAATGGCAGATGGTAGTGAACGTCCAATCACATATGCCTCATGCACGCTTAGCAAGACTGAGATCAACTACTCTCAAATTGAGAAAGAAGCACTAGGCATCATTTTTGGGATACAAAAATTTAGGGACTACTTATATGGAAGGAAATTCATATTAGTGACGGATCATAAGCCTTTAGTAAAGATTCTAGGGCCAACAACAGGGGTGCCAGCGTTAGCCGCTGCCCGCCTGCAGAGATGGGCATTACTCCTCTCTGCCTATCAGTATGACATAGTCTACAAACCCTTCTTACAGCATGCAAATGCAGATGGTCTGTCCAGGCTCCCAGTACAGGGAGAAGCACCAACGAGTAACCCAGAGTACAGAGTGTCTTGGTTAGAAGCAATGCCAGTCTCAGCCAAAGATATTAAAATCCAAACAGATAAAGACAGGGTGCTCACAAAAGTTAGGCATTTTATACAGACAGGATGACCTAAACATGTAGCAGATGAAGAATTAAAGTCATACTGGAACAGACATGACGAGCTCACAGTGGAAGCCGACTGTGTGTTATGGGGTTTACGTGTAATCATACCCCTGACACTGAGACCTACGCTCTTGAAAGAGTTGCATGCAGAGCATTTGGGCATTGTGAAGACAAAAGCAGTAGCCAGAAGCCATTTTTGGTGGCCACGCTTAGATCAGGAAATAGAAAATATGGTAAACAATTGTATTTTATGCCAAGCAAACAGACACCTGCCCACCAAAGTGCCCGTACACCCATGGAAATGGCCAGAGCAGCCATGGGAACGAATCCACATCGATTTTGCAGAAAAAGGGAAACAGCAGTTTCTTTTGGTCAGTGATGCATACTCGCGCTGGCCAGAGGTCAAGCTTATGACCAGGACTACAGCTACAGCCCTAGTAGATGCAATGAGGGGCCTCTTTGCAGCGTGGGGGCTCCCCCAAGTGGTCGTTTCAGATAATGGCCCACAGCTAGTGTCAAGGGAGTTTGAAACCTTCTTAGAACAAAATGGTATCAAACACATCAAGTCCGCTCCTTACAATCCAGCTTCCAATGGAGAGGCAGAAAGGTTGGTCCAGACTTTTAAACAGTCTTTAGAGAAGCAGAAGGAATATGGGTATCCAGTGCAACGGTGCATCGATAGTTTTTTGTTTAGTTACAGGAACACTCCATCAACAACCACAGGGAAAACCCCAGCTGAGCTCTTTCTGAAAAGACAGGTTCGAACCAGGTTGTCGCTGATAAAGCCAAAATTCTCAGCACAGATGCAAGAGAAACACACAAAGGTTACAGGCAGTCCTAGAACCCTCCAGCCCAATCAGAAGGTGAAGGTTAGGGATTTTCGGGGAGGGGATGGGAAGAAATGGAAACCAGGGGTGATAGAGCGAGCTCTAGGGCCAGTGACTTACTTAGTCAAGGTAGAGGGGCAAACCCTCAAGAAACACATTGACCAGTTGATCACAGATAAGACCACAGACAACACAGGAGACCCAGAATTTGACATTGCAGAACATGTGTTTGTCAGGGCTCCAGAAACAGAGGTGGTACCCAGTGGTGAACTGGAAAGAGATGAAGCATCTGCCGCTACGGAAGCACCACGCACCAGACCACAGCGAAACAGATGAGCACCTGATAGGTTAACTTTATAATCTGCTTAGGAGAAACATTGATTGTAAACAACTGTTCATTGAGTGTTGACTGTAATAGGAAAAAGAATGTCACTGCTGTGGGTGGAAAACGGGTTTTATTTTTTTTGTTGTTGTTCAGATGAAAATATGAGAGGTTTAAAGTTTCTGGGGAGGAATGTGGTGTATTGATAAATGTTCTATCATTCACTGTGGATACGGAACTACTTATTGTTTACATGTTGTTGACCGGATGTAACCCCGCCCAGAAAGGATATAAATATTAGGTGAAAAAGCGCCAAAACCCAGGACTGCGCTCTCCAATGCCTTGACAGTCAGGTGGACATGTACAGCCGAGAGATATGAATAAAAGCTCCTTTACATAAAGTCATCTCCGGGTACTTTGTCCATAAGAACACAACATTTTTCAAGTCAAGTGAGCAATAATTTCTCTCACTCTGTATGGCCTGGGCAAAAAACAGCAACTTCTGGTACCATACTCCCTCTTATCGAGCTGAAAAATGTCCACAACACTGAACAGCTCAGAAAAAAAAGATTTTAATTGTTAGATGCATTTACATGAATGTTTTGATCTAAGATGCTCCACCTCATTATAAAAACTATACCTTGGGAAATGGTGTTAAGGCCATAACACCTCTTTCCTTGACTTCTCATTGATTTGCACTGTGCCACAATGTTTAATGTGAACTCACAGTAACACATGCAAAGACCCAATCCTGGTGCTATGTTGTAAGAGGTACTTTTTTTTCCTACCCAATTGTACCCGGCCAATTACCCTACTCTTCCGAGTCGTCCCGGTCACTGCTCCACCCCCTCTGCCAATCCGGGGAGGGCTGCAGACTACCACATGCCTCCTCCGACACATGTGGAGTCGCCAGCCGCTTCTTTTTGCCTGACAGTGAGGAGTTTCACCAGGAGGACATAGCACACGGGAGGATCACGCTATTCCCCCCAGTTTCCCCTCCCCCCTGAACAGGTACCCCGACCGACCAGAGGAGGTGGTAGTGCAGCAACCAGGACACATACCCACATCTGGCTTCCCACCCGCAGACACAGCCAATTGTGTCTGTAGGGATGCCTGACCAAGCCGCAGCTAACACGGGGATTTGATCCCCATGTTGGTAGGCAACAGAATACACCGCCACGCCACCTGGATGCCCAGAGGTACTTATTTTTTACCTAAATATCTGATTAAACCTTATACCTGCTCTCGTGAAATGCATATGTTGATAAATGACTTATATTGCAACATCTTTTTCAAAGTGACTGTGTCATACTATGGCAGGTTTATAGCCTATCTCGCTTTAATTGAAAATTGATGAGGTCAATGATGTGTTGATTGATTTTCTTTACAGCCACTGAAATGTGTTAAAAACGGTTTTATAACTTCCAAGATACAACCATGCCAAATGTGAAAAACACACATTTTAGAAATGTGTAATGATTGTCAAACAACAGAAAGCCTCATTTAAACAAATCATCAGCAAGTCATCATTTCTTGGGTGTATGTTCCAAATAAAAAACACTTGCACTTATTATAGAACAAGTTTTAATAAAAAGAAGGAAATGGGTCATTGAGTATAATAAAAAAGATATGTATGGGGGTGAGAAAGTGAAGATTCAGCCAACCCATCGGGTTGTAGAGTTGGGTTGAGGCCTTTTCATTAAGCGTGTAAAAAGGCTGCATGTCCACCAGAAACCTTCTCTTCACAGCACTGGCTTCTCTTTCCCTGTTTTTAATCAAAAATACTAGCTATTGCCGGGCATAAGAAATTAAAATTTCAATTTTGCCCAAAAGAGCACCACACTGAATTCAGGCTCTCAGCAAGCTGCACCACAAGCCCTACCCTACTGTTTCCCACATGCATTTGAGTGGCAGGTTGGTAACAGGGTTAGAGAGACTCTTCTATAAGTAAACCAGGCTAAAACCCCAGTATGCTGCTCTCTGTCCTTGAGCAAAAAACCTTATCCTTGTGTTGGTCATACCTGTAGTTGTTGTTGACCGTACTTGTTGACCTAAAGACAATATTCCTACAGGGGTCCCTTTATAAATGGAAACCCCTGTTAGCGATATAAAATAAATGAAATAAGAAAGAAATCTGTGCCCATAGTACAAAAGGGTTCACCTATCTATCTATCACTGGCAGGGTCACATAACAGAATATGAGTACATTTGTGTGGACATTCATATTCCAGTATTTTTAGAGAAATTTGCAAAATAAATTTTGGTGGTTAGTTAATGTTCATAAGCTACTCAAAAAAGGCAGGAAAAGCACTTCCTAGCTTCCTTCGTTCCTTTTTTTTTTAAACTCGATGATTGGGATATCACTTTACAATGCCCCTTTCCCACTGGACAAAAAAACCACTAACACCCGCTAACATGTGGCTTTTGTCTTCAGTGGAAAAGGTTACAATCGGCATTCAGCCCCGGGACAAATGACTCTGCAGGAGTCATGAGTATTTATCGGCTCCAGCTCCGATCGGCAGTGATGGAAACATGACCTGGATAGACATGCTAATTTCCGCCGTGCCAAAAAGTGATCGTCCGCCAAAAAGTGATTGCCCTCCGTGGTTTCTGCTTGCCAAAAAGTGATTGCAGCGCCTACCTTGTGACTGAAAGGCTGTTTCTGCCTCAAAATAGCTTGAAATATATAAATTGATACAGCTTGCGGACGGCAATCAGTTTTTGGCGGACGATTACGCTTTAGCACGACACATACAACACCAGCATGTTCGTGATGTCGATGTGACACACTAGGAAAAAAAAGAAAGAAAAAAAAAAGAAAAAGAAAGGAACACTCATCTACGGACAATGGGAAAGGGGTCAGTTAATTATTTTTGGCGGGTAATCCCACATTTAAAACAAACTGGTTAGACGCACTAATTTTGGTGGGAAAAGGGCCTTTGTTAGCCAGTTATTACCAGTTATTACCCATTGCTGCGCTGCCACATCACCTCTCCATTACAGCCCCTTCCTTGTAAATCCTGTTTTTTTTTTCTTGCCTCTCCCCTGCAGTCCATCCCCTGCCTATCACCCCTGGACCTGTATGTAAACATCTAGCTAACTTCCTATGACCATGTTCCTCAAGGCGTGCACAAAAAAAGGAAGACTTGTGCTTTGCCAGGGCAGCAGGATGGCGTGTAATAACTTTAATGACCCCGGCTGCTGCGCATCAAGCTGCCATTTCCTCCACACCTGCTCTTTCTGCAGAGGAGCCCACATCAGGTCCACCTGCCCCCACAACCCTGCCAAACACTAGCCGATTATCTTGAAGCACAAATTGATATAAACAATCATTAAAGAATGACCCGAACCATCAGTCCATTAACCTCCTTATCCACATTCCAGACACTTCTTTCACATGCCACAGGGCACGCAAATGCCTCTCCCCACTCAGCCACTTCAGTATCGCCTTTGCCGTTATTTTACAAGTCCCCCTCCTTCCAACAGTTTCAACCGCCCCCTCATTTTCAACCCTTTTCCTCCCCTCTTCCCTCCCCCTTTTAACCCCCTTGATCCATCCCTCCCCCTTGATTCATCCCTGCCCCTTCGATTCATCCCCTCCTACTTTGACCGTTTGATTCATCCCTTGAATCATCTCTCTCCCTTCAATTCATGCCTTTCTCCTTGAACCCTCACTTCATCCCTCTCTACCTTTGACCCCTCGATTCATCCTTACCCCTTGAACCCCTGATTGATCCATCCCTGTTGACCCTTTGATTCATCCCTCTCCCTTTTGACTCCTCAGTTCATCTTTACTCCTCGTTTCATCCCTCCCCCTCGATTCATCCCTCCCCCTTCAACTCTTTGATTCATCTCTCCCCCCTTTGACCCCTCGATCCATGATTCCATGACCACATCATTCTAGACGAGGCACACAAATTGAAGCACAAATCTCCCCCTCCGTCGGATTTGGCAAATACTAGTGGAGAAATGTGGTTCTCCTCTGGATGATCACCCATATTTCAGCCCTCTCTCAATGAGCTGTACCTCATTACAGCAGTGGCTCGTATTTAGGGGGTACAGGTGGTCCAAATACGTCACTCTCCCACATACCTACAGCAACGCCTTCATGGACATTATAAAAGCTGATTCAGTTCACTGGTAGACATATAGTCCATGTGAAAGCTCACCTCAGTCACAACTCAACACCAATCTTTTACCATTGGCCCAGTGTCTCCCTCTTTGTTTCAGAAACTCAAAATCAGACTCTCACATATGCTTATCTCGATACATGAAGTGTCTTTGGGGAAAATGATGAAGTGCAAAGACCCCTCCGCACCAAGATTCTGAGTCTCAGCTCCCTGGGTTCCTCAATCTGACTCCCCTTTGGACCTCTCAAATCAGCTGCCCTTCAACCCCTAAATTGATCCAACATCCTCAACAATATGTCCTCAGTAAACAGGGAAAACTTACATTCTCAGCGGTGTGGTCTTTTTTAGTGAAACTAAAATAATTTCCAGAATGGACTATCAAGTGATTTTCTTGTCATCAAAATGGTTAAGAAAAGAAAAATACATTTTACCTGAGAAAGTTTTACTAGTTTGGACCCGAGGCAAAATGCATGTTGAGGCATTAACAGGAGCAGCTCACTCAATTCTAAATTGGTCTATAAAAACAGAGTGAAACGTAACAGAAACCTAGATCTAATATAAAAAGAGAAAGCTGAAACATATTGAGTCTTAAAGACCTTGTAAATCAACTACTTAGTCCCTATGTAGGAATAGTAAACAGTGAGTAAAATTATTGCTGTGTGTGTGTGTGTGTATGTGTACACACACACACACGTGTGTCCAAGTATGTGTAGTTACTTTACGCTGCATGTGAGTAATTACATCTCAGTATTTGTGTGCGCCTGTTGTGAGTGTGTGGAGGAGCATGAATGTGTAATAATGTTTGTGTTAACTTGAATTGTGTAACTTTTAACTACGCTTACATGTTTCAATTTATGTGTGTATGTGTGTGCATGTGTGTGTGTGTTTTATATGTGTATGTGCATATTTAAAAAGTAATAGGTTGTAACTCATAGCCGTAGTAATGCCTTGGAATTCCTGTGGACCTCTAGCGGCACTCACAGCCAATAAATACGGCCTGTTAAGCCAGGTTGATAACTATGTCTCAGTGCTCAGGATTTACAGGTGGACAAACATAAAGTAACTCTGGACCTCGGTGTGTGTGTGTGTGTGTGTGTGTATGTTACAACGTAGAGAAAGGCAGAAAAAGGGTGACAGAGAGAGAGAGAGAGAGATTTACCTGTAGAGAAACAATGCATTACTTGTGACATTTGTCATTAAAAAGGAGGTAAGGGGGAGAGCAAGAGAGGGAGACAGATGTAGACAATCAAAAGGGGGCGCGAAAAACAGACGTACTGAAAGACAGAGAATGGATGTTGTGTTCGGTGCGAATTTATTGGACAGCAGATACGTTGATCCTTGGCCTCAAAAGAAAATATACAACACCTGCATTACTGTATTGTCATTATATCATGTTAACTACTACAAACAGTCACACATTTCCAAAACCCTGCTTGTCCAACAAAAGATAACCCACAGACCTTGTTGTGAGCAGGTTCATGTAGGTGTAGTTCGGTCTAAGAAAATAGCTCCTACATGAAACTGCTCACAACAAGGTCTGTGGGTTATCTTAAGCAACCGAGTCCTGATTTCTGGAAAGAGACATTGCTGTGGAGTTTTTCAAGTGTATTTATTTTGGCGCTTTGAGCAACACAAGCCAAGTGCCATCCAGTCTGATTGTATTGGAGAGAAGGCAGACGTCACTACGGCCGATTTCTCCAAAACTCGGCAACTCACACCAAAACGATCTAGATGGATAAATACCGCTACAGCTAAGAGGAAAAACATGTATTTTTGATTTTGGGGTGAACTGTCCCTTTAAGAGCTATCAGTGAGTGCATGTGTGTGACCACTCATCTTGAAAATCAACCGAAGGGCTCAGTGATGTCAGTCGTCAATTGTTATTTGGATCAGTTTTTTAGTTTTCTTATTTTAGGTGTTCAACACAATACATGATCAATTTGCAGGTGACAGTTATGATGAGTTGTGAGTGTTTCACTCAAGGCAGAAAACAGAAGTGGATGTGCTTTAGCCTGCGAGCCCACTGTGAACCTCTACTGAAAATCAAGTAAGTGCAGTTGACGTATTACATCAATGTAGCGTGAAAGAACTTTTCTTAATAAAAAGAAGGAAGCTGGTCATTTAGAGTAATAAAAATCCTGTGTTTACGAGTATGAGAAAGGGGAGATTAAGCCAGCGTGCTGAGTTTTCGGACCACAAATCAAACTGCAGCAGCCAGTGTGCACGGATGGGAAAGTGAGAAAGTGGTGGTGGGGGGTGAGGGTGGGTTCAAGAATCCGAAAGAGAGGGAACGGGAAAAAAAATTACAGAGAGAGAGCGAGACACAAAAAAAGAGATGATAAAGAATACACAGGGAACCAAACAGTGAGCGATAGAAAGAGAGCGATAAGAAGAAATGGGGGAGTAGAAAAGGAGGGAAAGGGAGACGGACACAGACGGAGTATGTGGGATCGGTGGGGGGTCAGAACATGAGCTCATGACGGCAGCGTTGGGCTAGCATAAAGCAGTAAGTGCTTGTAAAAAGGCTCTTTGCTGAGCATTACATCAGTGGTGGGGGGATGATTAAGAGTTTAGTTGTTCTAAAAGAGCTTCGACGTTCACTCATGGTGTGCTTTCATGCATAAAAAATGAAAAATAACCAAAACGATTAAAAATCTCACTATTGTCATCACTTCATCCAATACACAAATACTACAGACTTCCATCCTCCCGCCAAACAACTGAATGGCTGCACAGACAGGTTTATCAGAATCAGGATCAGAATCAACTTTATTGGCCAAGTGTGCCAGTGCACGCGAGGAATTTGACTCCGGTACACAGCAGCTTCTAGTACTTGCCAACATCATTCACAAAAAAAGAAAAAAACAAAACAAAACAACAACAAAAAAAGAAGAAAAAAAAAACAAGAAATAAATGGAACAACAACAGCACATTGGAGGCAAGCAGGTATGCACAACAGGTACGTCACTACTATAGAAAGAAAGAAAGAAAAACACTTTATGTTGTCATTGTATTCTTACAACGAATTGCATTCTTACAATGAAATTTGACTTCTGCATTTAACCCATCCTATTGTATAGGTGCAGTGGGCAGCTGCAGCACCCAGGGACCAACTCCACTTCTTCTTTCCATTGCCTTGCTCAGGGGCACAGGCAGGAGTATCAACCCTAACATGCATGTCTTTTTGATGGTGGGAGGAAACCGGAGCACCTGGAGGAAACCCACACAGACACACACGGGGAGACACGGGGATGGACAGACACAGGGAGAACATGCAATCTCCACACAGAAAGGACCTGGGACAGCCTGGGGTTCGAACCCGGGACCTTCTTTCTGTGAGGCAACAGTGCTAACCACTGGGCCACCATGCTGCCCTATACAGAGTGTTGTTATGGTTGAGTAGTCAACAACCTATGCCCATATATTATACCGTATTGCTTATATACTATATTGCCCATACATTATACTATACACACCATACCACAATGCCACAACCCATCATATCATATACAATGAGTATATTATATATTCATTATAATAATAATAATCATTATAAATCATATGCTCCTACTATATTACACTATATCCCACTATATTAGACTATTTAGTTTAGATTTGAGCCTTCCTCTCTCATAGATATTTCTCATATATGGTGCCATATTCTGCATCTGTCTAGGTGCTGGTGCAGTTTCCTGGCAGCTCTGTGCGACAGCATTTGACAACACAGTTTATCTACATGTAGCACAGCAGCACTGACTCTCAGAGTGTGTCCAGTCTCATTAGTTTGTCGATTTTAGGGGCGCTGCCATTTAAAACAGAAGTTAAGATTTATACATAAAAAAAGTCTGTACTTATCCTCTAAATGGCAGGCAGATGATGAAAGGGATATGAAATTAAATCTCTCTCTCTCTCCTTAATATCCACAAGAACCTTACCAATGTTCCGTCTATATTATCAAGAGATAAGCGATAAGCAAAACTACACAACACAACATGACTGTTTTGAATATTTTGTCATATTACACGTTCTCTAGAAGAAAAAATCTGCCCATGTCTGTAACTTGATCTGGATTTCAAAGCATTCAAGCTCAACCTCCAAACCACATTTACCTACACAGGTAAACACTCATTTCACCAGTTGTTAGGTCTGGCTGTAAAAACAGCACAGCAAACCATATGCGCTGAAAGAAATAAAATCAGTCTGCTAAGCTCTAAACACTCAGTCTTTTCATGAGACTTCTCTTGTACATTGTCAGCCTGTAGTCACCCTGACCTTTGCACTTCTCCCTGTTGGTTGCTAGCAATGATGGTGGCCTAGGGATTTTGCTGTTGCATTTATTTCAGTCATAGCTCCAACTCAGCTAAATGCTACATGCCCTACCCCTAACTGTAAAGAGTAAAGGTAAAATATCTACTGCAACTAGAACATTAGTGCAATATAGATGGGTTCAGTCATGTGACTTTTCACAGAGCAGGCGGGTGGTGTAGTATGGCTTCAACCGGAGAACCTTGCTCAAAAGCCCCCATGCCAACAAAAATCTGCCTCATGTGCCCTTGAGCAAGACAGAATCCCTGGCGTCTATTCAGGAGGTCATTCCTGCCTGTGGCCGTCAAACTTTACAACTCCTCCCTCAGACTCAGGCTGTCAGACACTCTTGAGTTAATGGCCATTGGATTGGTCCTGTCGAGTTTTGTTTGTGCTGCTTGTTTGTGCTGCAGTAGTGCAGTATAGATAGGGTGTTATGTGCACCATGCTTGTTGTCCAAAGGAATTGAATCAAGTGCAACTGGACTTGGTTATACATCCGTGAAGACGTTTCGCCTCTCATCCAAGAGGCTTCATCAGTTCGTGCCTTTCTGACTAGACTAGTCAGAAAGGCACGAACTGATGAAGCCCCTTATTCCCGCCCCAAGTCCAGTTGCACTTGATTCAATTCCTTTGGATAACTATGACCTGGATGAATGAGAACATTCACAGACACCATGCTTGTTGATATATTTTGTTCTTATTTCTATTTCTTATGTATCTTTTATTTCTGTTTGTTTCTGTTTCTATTTTCTTATCTTGTATCTTGTTAGTTTTTAGTTATTAGAGCGTGAGTGTCTGCAATAGAACTCAATTTCCCCTCAGGGATAAATAAAGTATTCTGATTCTCATACGTCCCCCTGGTGAAACTCCTCATTGTCAGGTGAACAGAAGTGGCTGGAGACTCCACATGTATCAGCGGAGGCATGTGGTAGTCTGCAGCCCTCCCCGGATTGGCAGGGGGGGTGGGACGGCTTGGAAGAGTGGGGTAATTGGCCAAGTACAATTGGGGAGTAAAAGTGCAAAAAAAAAGAAGAAAGACAGAATCCCTACCTGCCACCTCCCTACCAGTGGCACCGCCATTTGATCCTGTGCTGCAGGGCAAATCTTTCTATAGGGATCAACGAATCAACATGTCATTATTATGATGAGTAAACGGATTAATTTGCAAATAAGATAACACTTTCCATGTTTTCTGCAGGGGTTTTTTTTGTACTCTATGTAGGAGTACATTACTCTTGTTAAGTATACATTGGTGCAGAATTTAAATTGTTATAGGCATTGCTTTACATTCATCATGTTTATGGTCTACCTGAGACCAGGGACTGACCAGGCCAGGTTGCTGTAGATTATGCTGTGATGATGGTTCCCAGTGACGTTCTGCTCTTTTTACGGTCACTTCTACTACCAAAACCATGCAACCTTATTTCCCCAGTGTGGGCTGAATATCTCTTGTTAAGTATTTATCCCAGACTGGGGGCTAAAAATCTCTTGTTAACTTAACTGGCCCACTTTGGTCTCTTGGGTTATGTGTTTGATTGGCCTGTGCTTCGGCAGGGGTGTGGGGTAGTGGGGGTGTGGGTGAGTGGGTGTGGAGGTGTGGGGTGTGGGGCAGTGGGGGAATGGGGGAGTGGGGGTGTGGGGTAGTGGGGGTAGCTGCCATCCAGATGTGGGAACAACACAGTAGCTTTAAAGAAAAGAAACATAACACCTTTTGGGTAGAGAACAGCAATTAGTAGAAGTACAGTTTGTTGTGTTGTACACGGCACTGGCACTTGTAGTTAAAGTATTACTGGACCCAAATCAAGTGAGTGAGTATGTTGAAGTGAAATAGGCCAACTTTAGAAAACTATGAGCCACTGTGCTAAACAAAATGATTGAAAAAATGAAATATGTAAAAGCCACAGTAATCGTATTATCGTGGCTTTGTAACTGTGCCCATTGTGGAGTTGCTATGCCTTTGGGAAAATCACAGCTAAAATATTTTTTCGATCAACAATTTTCTTTACAGCAACTACAGCAGCAGAAGAGAGGAGGAGAAATGTATAAAAAGACTGCATTGCACGGGATACCGAGCCTTTATGGGTTTTTTTAAGATGTTTTATAATTGTGTTGTCATGGATCAAACCTCTGCAGTCTACCTCACTGATATTTCAAGTCTTCTCTACAAAGACGGTGGCACCCCACAAATATGACAAAATACCCAAAACTGAGTTGTAATCCCTTGACATCACACTTTTCCTATTTCAAAAGTGCATAATTGACACGAATTGCAAAAGTACTTGCTGCCAAAGCAAAACCAACACACACAGCATGTAAGCAACCACAACAATGGGACATTACCAGCAACAAATCAGATCAGCACACCACCAGGCATCACAAACCTGATCAGTCCCTCACTAAATCAATAGGAGAGACCAAATCTTCTTCTTCTTCGGTTTTCCCCCCCCACTGCTGATTTCTGTGCTGTTGGGGAGTCTGACATGGCAGTCCATGTTCACAGCTGATTTGCATTGTACACTTCCCCGCTGTCGCGCCTCAATTCTCCATGCCGTTCTCTCTCCTTGTCCCTCTGTTATTCCCGCTCTAACTTTCTTGCCCTCGCTCTCTCGCGTTCCCTCTTTGCAGCCGTTTTCCATTATCAGTGCCCAAACCAGCTTGTAAAAAAAAGAGTGAAATTCAAACCACAATTTTGAAAATTACAGAATTCCTTCATAAATGCCCAGCCCTCCCCGCAACTTCCATGGGTCCAGGCTCGAGGTGAGGCCTCCATATTATGAAACACGTGCATCATACACACACACACACACACACACACACACACACACACATACACACACACACACACACACACACACACACACACACACACACACAAATATATATAGGTGCACACGCAGACAATCACACACACACAATCTCTCTCTCTCTTTCACACACACACACGCACATGCACACATGCATGCACACAACATGCATGCCGACACACGAACAACTTGGTAATGGTCTCCTTCCCACATCTCCTTGCCTTCCTTCCCGTCTTTCAAACTTCATCTTGACCCATTTCCTTAATCAACTGAGGCTGCTGCATAGCAACAGGGCAGACCGCCCTAGCAACATTACAGCACACTGGAGCTGGTCATGACAGCACAGAAAATGTGAAACATCTCTAATTTCACACGTTTAGGTATTGTTTAAATGTGTGTTTGCACTGTGCGCCCTCCTGCAGGACTCATGTTTGAACTACCCTGTCTCAAAGGCAGATAACACAGTTGGGAAAAAGGGCTGGATAGTTTATACAAATCACCTAAAGCCTAAAAGCAATGAAATAACACTTTTACTGAAGTGTCTATTTGACTTTTACTGAATGGTTGACATAAACTGGATCGCCAACATTTTGGAGACAGGCCACACACACACACACACACACACACACACACACACACACACACACACACACACACACACACACACACACACACACACACACACACACACACACACACAAAATGTCCATGTATCAGAATTGGTTAAACTGGCGCCTGGGTAGCGTGGCGGTTCATTCCGTTGCCTACCAACACGGGGATCCCAGTTCGAATCCCCGCGTTACCTCCAGCTTGGTTGGGCGTCCCTACAGACACAATTTACCATGTCTGTGGGTGGGAAGCCAGATGTGGGTATGTGTCCTGGTCGCTGCACTAGCGCCTCCTCTGGTCGATCAGGGCGCCTGTTGGGAGGGGGGGAACTGGGGGAAATAGCGTGATCCTCTCACGCACTACGTCCCCCTGGTGAAACTCCTCACTGTCAGGTGAAAAGAAGTGGCTGGCGACTCCACATGTATCGGAGGAGGCATGTGGTAGTCTGCAGCCCTCCCCGGAGTGGCAGAGGGGGTGGAGCAGTAACCGGGACGACGGGAGTGGGGTAATTGCCCGAGTACAACTGACAATTGGTCTCAAGTCATTGGAGTAAAAAGTGACTTCAAATGTTTGAGAAAAATGATGAATGGTCTCATTCATGCAAGAGCCAGAAGAGTACTGACACAAACACCAGCTCACTGATTCAGACCCAAACTCACTCAGTCACTCTACCGCCTCACTGACCAAAAGCTTTAGGCCTTTAAAAATAAAATCACAGTGCAGTGAGGTTTCCTGAGTTGTATTCCCTGTTCAATTACTTTACACCAAAATGTTCACTGGTGAGAAGAGTGTGTGCGTGTGTGGGAGGGGCGTTCGAACGCTAACAAATCGTTCTATTTCAATATGAAGATGAAATAATTACAGTTAAAATGAAAAAAAACCATCTTTCCTATCTAATAACACAACAATAACCCAAAGAGTGCGCTGTAACTTCACACCAGCAGTATTTTTAAAAGCAGCTGGATTTTGCAGCAGTTCGGACCCAGTCTTCATAAACAACCTAGATGACTCCTGTTATTTCTTGTTTTCACCATGCAGGGTTCAGTGGTTGGCTCACAGTCGGTGTCTTTATAAAAATTACGAACCGGCTGCTCTGAAACCGAGCCTGACACATTTTATAAGTGAACCAAACTAGACCAAACGCTGCTCTGTCTTGGCCCTGAGACATCATTATACAAGAAATGGCCGCTGCTTCCAAATATAGTTACCGATTTGAAAGCCACTCAATTTCAGAGATTCATATAATGAAAGCCACTTTATTTGACATTGTATTCAAACAAATGTGTCCTCTTCATTTAACCCACCCTGTTGTATAGGAGCTGTGGGCTGCTGCAGCACCCGGGGACCAACTCCAGTTCTTGTCCCTATTGCCTTGCTCAGGGGCACAGACAGGAGTATTGACCCTAACATGTGTGTCTTTTCGAAGGTGGCAGGAAACCGGAGCACATGGAGGAAACCCACACAGACACGAGGAAAACATGCAAACTCCACACAGAGAGGACCTGGGATGGCCTGGGGTTCGAACCCAGGACCTTCTTGCTATGACGCAACAGTGTTAACCACTGAGCCACCGTGCCGCCATATACGTATTACTGCAGTTCTGGTGTACTTCGGTAACATTCGATTACTGATAGAAACTCTTGGCTTGGGTGTCCACGTGGTGTGGCGCTCTTTTCCATTGCGAATCAACACGGGGATCGCCAGTTCGATCCCCGTATTACCTCCGGTTTGATCGGGCGTCCCTACAGACACAATTGGCTGTGTCTACGGGTGGGAAGCCAGATGTGGGTATGTGTCCTGGTTGCTGCACTAGCACCTCCTCTGGTCGGTCGGGGTGCCTGTTCAGTGGGGAGGGGGAACTGGGGGGAATAGACTCCTCACTGTCAAGTGAAAATACGTGGCTAGCGACTCCACATGTATCGGAGGAGGCATGGGGTAGTCTGCAGACCTCCCTGGATCATCAGAGTGGGTGAAGCAGCGACTGGGATGACTCAGAAGGGTGGGGTAATTGGGCGGATACAATTGGGGAGAAAAAGGGGGATAAATAATAAAAAAAAAACCCTCTTGGCTCAGGTGGGAGAATATAAGTTGATGTGATGTGATGCTGAAGTGATGCTTTCTCCACATCTTTAGGTGCACCTTACCCCCCACCGCAGTATTGCTGAGACATAACTGTTGACATCCAGAAATAAAGGACTGTGGCTGCACTGGTCACTTCACAACAGTTAATGTGTGTAACTACAGGAGTGTGTAGCGGGATGTTACTGATATACACAGCACGCGTGGTGAATTAGCCTTCTCTGAATGCTACGATTAAAAGGTGACGAGATGCTGCATGCAACTCCTCGCCACACCTAGCCTCTCCTGAGCATCCCATAGCCAATGAACACACGAGGTTTGATACTAGACAAAAAAAAAAAAGACTGAAATAAAACCAAACCACAAGTATTTCACACATAATATGCTATTCGGTTTCATCCTTCTTGCACAACTTCATCTACTGCTCCAAAGGGAAATTGTTGCACTTTCGCCATAATTGTTTCAAAACGGCAAGCTAATTATGACCTTTTGAAAACAAACTGTGTGGATTGAATCTGACATTTCCCTGTGCCTGCAGAATACGAAATCCCTCTTCCACTGGTGGAGGGCCAGTAAAACCTGACCGTAAAAGATCACCACGTCTTAGTAGTATGGCTTTAACTGGGGTGGCGGGGTTTATTCTCAGGGCTCTGCCTGCTCAACTGCAGAGAGCCATTTGATCAAAGTAGCCTGAGAATCTACACAGCGTTGAGAAATAGACGGGGAGGAAGCTTATGGCCACATGGATTGTGTCCTCATTTTGAATCAAGCAACTGAGAGACATGTTTTGTTTTGTCATCCTGCAAAGCAGACCCGAGCCCCAAGTCTGCAGCGTTGGACATAAAAATCTAAATAGAAAATGCCAGCCAACTTGCAATCTATTTCATACGCTCGTACAGCAACCTACAAACGTTTGACTGATTTCAGATTGATTGCAGCAACAATGAAGTTACTGACCAAGTGGGTACCACCGTCTCCACAGACCGAAAGCTTTGCCAAGCTGTTCAGCTGTTGCAAAATAAATGGGCCTTTGGCTTCTAGTGACGGCTTTTTTGGTGTCTCTCGCAGTGTGGACAGGCTCAGATGGTGAAAATAAATCTATTCCCACCCCAAAACTAGGAAGGGTGATGGCTTTTATGTCAGGAAGGAGGACAGAGAGTGCTACAAAGGAGTACAAAGTGGTGTACCGTTCATAGATTAAAATATTTCGTAGTTACTACTGACAAGTGAAAGAACAGGAGAGCTCCGGCTTTTGCCTCGTCCACAGGCAAAGGTTTTTAGGTAAGACTTACGAGGTGAGAAGCCAAGCACTCTACAGCAATTTTCTCTTGTGTGTGTGTGTGTGTGTGTGTGTGTGTGCGTGTGTGTGCGTGCACGTGCGTACCAACTGTATGTAGGTGTTGGCCATAGCTCTGAAATATATTGTTTTACTGCATGCAACTTCAAATGTATCCGAGGTTGCTCTGAGTCTAGCGTCTCATACACGCACACACACACACTGGTCTTCAAGCTTATCTGTCCATCTATGTTTCTGCCTTGCTTTATTTCTTAAACCAGTGGTACATTATGGTGGATGGTGGGAATAGCATTGGGAATGCTCCATTGACATTCATATTCTGTGAAAGGAAATAGACTTGAACCTATTTTTCTAGAAGTGGCTTTTTATTGTTAGTGTGTGAAAGCCAACGTAACTGAGTTTTAAGTTCCAAATTCTGTATAGGGTTTATATATATATTTACCCTCAACCAGGTACAATGATGCTTGAAAGTTTGTGAACCCTTCAGAATTTTCTATATTTCTGCATAAATATGACCTAAAACATCATCAGATTTTCACACAAGTCCTAAAGGTAGATAAAGAGAACCCAGTTAAACAAACGAGACAAAAATATTATACTCGGTCATTTATTTATTGAAGAAAATGATCCAATATACATATCTGTGAGTGGCAAAAGTATGTGAACCTTTGCTTTCAGTATCTGGTGTGACCCCCCTTGTGCAGCAATAACTGCAACTAAACGTTTCTGGTAACTGTTGATCAGTCCTGCACATTGGCTTGGAGGAATTCTAGCCCATTCCTCCGTACAGAACAGCTTCAACTCTGGGATGTTGGTGGGTTTCCTCACATGAACTGCTCGCTTCAGGTCCTTCCACAACATTTTCATTGGATTAAGACTTTGACTTGGCCCTTCCAAAACATTAACTTTATTCTTCTTTGACCATTCTTTGGTAGGATGACTTGTGTGCTTAGGGTCGCTGTTTTGCTGCATGACCCATGTTCTCCTGAGATTCAGTTCACGGACAGATGTCCTGACATTTTCCTTAAGAGTTCGCTGGTATAATTCAGAATTCATTATTCCATCAATGATGGCAAGCTGTGCTGGCCCAGATGCAGCAAAACAGGCCCAAACCATGACACCACCACCACCACCATGTTTCACAGATGGGATAAGGTTCTTATGCTGGAATGCAGTGTTTTCCTTTCTCCAAACATAACGCTTCTCATTTAAACCAAAAAGTTCTATTTTGGTCTCATCCGTCCACAAAACATTTTTCTAATAGCCTTCTGGCTTGTCCACGTGATCTTTAGCAAACCGCAGATGGCAGCAATGTTCTTTTTGGAGAGCAGTGGCTTTCTCCTTGCAACCCTGCCATGCATATCATTGTTGTTCAGTGTTCTCCTGATGGTGGACTCATGAACATCAGCCAATGTGAGAGAGGCCTTTAGAAGTTACCCTGGGTTCCTTTGTGACCTGGCCAATTATCACACGCCTTGCTCTTGGAGTGATCTTTGATGGTCGACCACTCCTGGGGAGGGTAACAATGGTCTTGAATTTCCTCCATTTGTACACAATCTGTCTGCCTGTGGGTTGGTGGAGTCCAAACTCTTTAGGGATGGTTTTGTAACCTTTACCAGCCTGATGAGCATCAACAACGCTTTTTCTGAGGTCCTCAGAAATCTCCTTTGTTCTTGCCATGATGCACTTCCACAAACATGTGTTGTGAAGACCAGACTTTGATAGATCCCTGTTCTGTAAATAAAACACAACTCTAATTTCACCTTCAAATTAACTGCTACTCCTAGAGGTTCACATACTTTTGCCATATTGGATCATTATACTCAATAAATAAATGACCAAGTAAAATATTTTTGTCTCAGTTGTTTAATTGGGTTCTCTTTATTTACTTTTAGGATTTGTGTGAAAATCTGATGATGTTTTAGGTCATATTTATACAGAAATATGGGTTCGCAAACTTTCAAGCACCACTGTAAGTGTTTGAAGTTGTGTGTTTTCCAATACACTGCCTGTGTGTGTGTGTGTGTGTGTTTGTGTTATGTATGTTCATTATGTGTGTATGATGTATGTGTTTCATAATATAGAGGCCTCACCGCAAGCCTGGACCCGTGGAAGTTGCGGGGAGGGCTGGTCATTTAAGACGGAATTCTGTCATTTTCAAAATTGTGGTTTGACTTTCACTGTGTTTTCTTGTTCAGCTATCTTGCTATCTTTGTGAAGGCCAATTTGCATTTTTAACCATCAGAGTTAGGACATGTTTGCAAAGTGAGGATATTTTGGCTTGTCCACACTTGTATTTGAGGATTAGGGCTTGAGTTTTGGGTTAAATTTAAAATTAGGATTAGGTTAAGGTTAGGGTAAGTGTGAAGATTAGACATGTTATTCAGATGGTTAAGATTAGGGTTAAAGACTAGGGAAATGTAGTTAATGAGGGGTCCTCAGCGGGTCTCTCTGTAGCCGTGTGTGTTTATGAGACTCTGCTGCCATCTTCTGGTTAACATGTGAACTTCCACCATCACATACAACCTTCAGAATCAGTATGGAAAGGGTCATTTGACCTGTATATTTTAGCTTCATATTCATGTGGAACATACTGATGCAGTGTGGTTAATATGAGCAATATCTCATTCAGAACATCCACCTACTGATAACATGTATTACAGTTTTTGTTTTGTTTTTTGCAATTGCTTCTACACTTGTTGCGGAATTGGGCTCATTGTGCCAAAACTCTACAAACAAGCCAAATAAGACACAACACTTGGAGACAAACATCTCACTTCTATGTCAAAAAGAAACTCTGCAATCAAAACCTACCAATCCTTTTTCAAAATGGCTTTTTTGCAACAAAATGCACCATCTGAATTACTCTTTCAAAGCAGCTACAGCACACCGGTGTACTTTATAAAAAATACTGCTGTCTTTAGTACTTTGTATACCTTTTTTGAGTTTCCCATACAAGCCTCTGTTAAAGATTGTTCCAGTACAATACATCGACGCACATTTCAATGAACACAAAAACAGAAATCACAGAAAGTTAAACCAGTTGTGTAAACTAAACTTTGCGTCCAGATGAACTGATTCAACTTTCTGTGACTTCCTTACCTGGATTATTGAGCATGCATAAAGACACAAAAACAGGAAAGCCTATTATTATTTTTTGCCATTGGAGGTTCTTCAAAAAAAAGTAAAATTACAGTGCAAAAGGACCACAGTGGAGGCCTGGCTTACCAGAGAAGCAAGCACTCCACAGAAGTACAGGCTGGACCTGTCTGAGCAGCACCAGAAGAGCCTGGCCCTGCTTAGAAAGCAGCAGACTCTGATCCTGCATGAGGAGTTGATCCAGTGAAAGGGGGGGGGGGGCTGGACGTCCTTCATTCCTGGTGTGAGAAACTGGCAGACCTGATCTGGCAGAACAGGCAGCAGATCAGACGTTGCGAACACCTGACCCAACAACTGCCCCTGCCAGGACCCATGGAGTCCATGGACTCATTGCAATCAATACAATATGTTACTGTAATCTCCCAGGAAAAAAAAAATTACAGTACAATTACAGTGCAATGGTAAACAAAAAATATTATTGTAAGGGATTGGAACCCGCCTTCTATTAGGGTCTGGCCAAATCACCTCACCCACATCACAAGCAATGTCATCCCTGGATAGGCAATGGGGAAAATATTGCCATGCTTGCATGCTGCATCCAACCCTGGACTGACCCCACCTCAATGTCTCTGCATGCCTCTTCCATTGCTTGCAGAAGAGGCAGCCAGTCATACACTTTCCAACACACAGTCAAAAAGAATTCCTCGATCAGATTGAGAAATGGAGAGTAAGGCGGCAAGTATAGAACTGTGACGTTACTGTGGTTAGTGAACCAGGCCCGGACCAGAGCAGTCCGGTGGAAACTACCAAATACCAACATTACCCCCGATGACAACAAACCTGGGATGCTCTGGCCCATCCTGTACAAGTGCATTATGTAGTGCATCCAGAAATGTGATTATGTGTGCCGTACCGTAGGGACCTAGAGTGGCATGGTGATGGAGAACTCCTTGCAGACTAATGGTGGCACACGAGGTGATATTTCCCCCGTGCTGCCCAAGGACATTCACAATGGCTTTGTCCGATAACATTTCAGTCCCAACGCCTGGTTTCAGCTAGATTGAATCCAGCTTCATCAATGAAAATGAACTCATTAAGGCTGTGCAGCTGCATCAAAGTCCAGGACTCTGTAACAGAAAATGCATACACTGTACCGTGAATATGGTGTTACTCAAAACATAGGACTACAATGTCTACATTTTCACACAAGGATGGGGGTGGGGGTGGGTTGGGTCAGACACATTCAGTCAAAACTACAAGCTACAGGCAAGGCAGGTCATGTACTGCATTGTCTGAATCTATCTGTACAGTGCTAAAAGTACACAATCTACTGCCATTACTGTATTAAAGTATAGTACAGTGACACTTACATACTTGCACATAGTCATAGCGAAGGTCTTCGACTCTTAACGCTGTTCCTCTCAAATGGAAACCTGTACAGCTGTTTCATCGTAAGCTGGTGTTGATGCAAGATGCGGCAGAGTGTCGATATACCGACATGGTTAATATTATGGAATGTTGGGTCATCTGCAATGATTTGCTGTCGTACTTGATATAGATGGATGGTGTTTTTTTGCCAAAACTATACTGACAATGGCCAGTTCCTGTTCATGGGTGAACAGATATTGCCTTCTATCCTCATGAGGTTGTCTGGCAGGTCTGTAGAAAATGCAAGAACATGATGTCATGCCATGATGTTAAGTTCTTTTTTACATACTGTACTGTCACACTGTAAATGGTAACATCAAAACTGTATTACATGTACTTCACAGCAGTATACTTTTTTTTTTTACTATGGAGCATAGACCTGATATTGTAGGACTACACTGTATCTTACTGTGATGCAGAATGATGTACAACAATTACACAGGCACAGTCTAATGTAGAAAGTTCAAGACATATACCTGTTCTCCAGTCTAAATGTCCGTATTATGGATGTTACTGTGTAGCGACTCAGGATGGGCTGGACTCTGCCCAACCTTCCTCATCATCAGGCAATGATTATATGGTCCACCAAAGTGGCCCTAATGTCACCATAAATATGTCTCCATCTATTGCCTGATCCCCTTGTCCTCATCCTCCTCTCCTCTTTCTTCATCTTCCTCTTGCTCTCACTGCCTCCTTGTTTCCAAAGTTCTCACAAAAGAGGTGAGCTTACCTGAGGTCCATCTGTAGGGATAAGGCTCAGAATTATTGATGTTCAGTTAGTGTATAAGTGTTTTCATATGTGTGTGTGTGTGTGTGTGTGTGTGTCTGTGTGTGTGTGTGTCTGTGTGTGTGTGTGTGTTGTCAATTTCAGATATGCTTAGCATTTTGAATAGAAGTGTTTTCCAAATGATTGCAAGATATTTCATTCTCGAGTGAAGTGTCTAATGTAAGAAACACTGTATAGTGTTTTGCAAGAAGTGTGTTACAGAATTGCAAACAAAGTGCCAAGCATAAAATGAAAGCCACTTTATTTTGTCATTGTGTTGTTGTAATGAATACAACCAATTTGTCTTCTACATTTAACCCATCCTAATGTGTAGGAGCAGTGGGCAGCTGCAGTGCCCGGGGACCAACTCCAGTTCTTTTTCTGTTGGCTTGGTCAGGGGCACAGACAGAAGTATTAACCCCAACATGCATGTCTTTTTTTTATGTGTTTGTACTTTTGGTGCCTTTGTTTAATGCATTGTTAAAAAAGTTAAGGTTTTGATGCTTTTGTCTAAGCATTCACTTCTATTGTGTAAGGAATCGGGAAAAACTGTGTTACAATATAAGATGCAAGCAGTGGCTCCATAACAAAGTTCTTTGATTGGCCATTTGGTTCACAATGTTACCTGAGGCCCTCAATGGCCCTCAATGGCCCTCTCCCTGCTCTTGACCTGGCTGCACAACCACATCTACCTGCTGAGAGAATGTAATGATGCCCTCTGATAAACAACTAGTGTTGTATTTAACCTTAAGCATTTAGGATTGTCCGGACTCACACGTCTTCAGAATATTCTAAATATCTTTATGCATGCTCAATAATCCAGGTAAGTGCTAAGATTTTCACTGGGAGTGACGAAGAAGGACAGGATTAGGAATGATTATATTAGAGGGACCACTCAAGTTCGGACCACTCGGTTTGGAGACAAAGCAAGAGAGGCCAGATTGAGATGACTTGGACATGTGTGGAGGAGAGATGTTGGGTATATTGGGAGAAGGATGCTGAATATGGAGCTGCCAGGGAAGAGGAAAAGAGGAAGGCCAAAGAGGAGGTGTATGGATGTGGTGAGAGAAGACATGCAGGTGGCTGGTGTGACAGAGGAAGATGCAGAAGACAGGAAGAAATGGAAATGGATGATCCGCTGTGGTGACCCCTAACGAAAAGTAGTAGTAGTAATAAGACAGGTAAGGAACTCTCAGAAAGTTGAATCCGTTCATCTGGACACAACGTTTCGTGGGAGAAATGTTTCATCACTCATCTAAGTGATCTCTTCAGTCTCAACCGACTGTGGGTACCCCCGCCCTTATAAACAATACAGTGGCATAATGACCAGAACCAATGATCAGTTTCATATGCAAATTGGCGTGACCATTAACTTGAGTTACAATGGTCATGTGTACTATTCACAGAGGATTGGGGGAAAGATGCAATCTGCAATCACAGCATTGTAAGATAGTGACAGATGTACTTTTAGCCCCCCCCCCCCCCCCCCCCAGTTCGGGGATGGCCGTTCCCTCTTCACATAGATGGCCTCTTTAACCCCCTGTTCAAACCAGCGTTCCTCCCCTATAAAGGATGTGCACATCCTCATCATTGAAAGAGTGGCCACTGGCCTGTAGATGGGTGGACTGTGGAGTCCTGGCCTGATGTGTTAGCTCTTCTGTGTTGTGTCATCCTCTCGGGCAGTGTCTGTTTAGTTTCCCCAATGTACAAGTCACTGCAATCCTCCTGGCACTTAACAGCATACACTATATTGCTCTGCTCGTACCGGGGGACCCGATCCTTTGGGTGGACCAATTTCTGGAACAGCATGTTCTGGGGTTTGAAAGCAACTGAAAAATGGAAAATATGTGTCAAGTTCTAGGGCTGTGTGATATGATGATCTATATCATGTGACGATAGAAAACGTCTATTGTTTCACATTAAGCTCTATCGTTTATTTCATTGTGTCGCAAATCACACTCTGCGGCAATATTTCTCATCATTTGGACGACCCTTTCCATTCTTTGCCCAGCACGGATGCAGGCAGGAAATTTGCATGAAGGCAATACAAACAAACATGGAAGACAGTGAAAGTAATGCAGAACAGGGTAATTCTGAACAGAAGGACTCCAACCAGCCAGGATAAAACGAGGAGCTTGTACAAAAGAGGGGCTACTTCTGTCGTATGGACGTGGGTTGGGTATGAAAGGTCTGACACAGATCAGAAAACCATATTTTGCATAATGTGCTGCATGCCAGTCCCCACAACAGACTCAAACACCACTAGCCTCTCTTTATATTTTATACATTAATATTTTATATTTTTTTACATGCTTAATTGAAAACTTGTGCAAAGGTTCTAAATAAAAGGAGAGAAATAATCAAATATGAGTAAGTACCATTTATTTGTTGAGTATATAATTCATAATGTAATAAGAAATACGCCCTTCCATGTGGTCATTTGATATAAACTATTTATTTGTTGAATTTACAGAAAATATGCTATATCGTGATATGTATCTTTACTGTGATATGAATGACCTGTATTGTGATATGAGATTCTGGTCATATCACACAGCCCTCAACTGTGTCTCAACTGTTCCGACACTCCCGCCACATACAGAATCACCACTGGTTTACACGTAGACAGCTTTTGTCCTTCTCCTCTCTTCGATCGGCTGGTGCACTGTTTGTGCATCTTCCTGGCTTTGACAAACACCCAGTTAGGATAACCACACTTAACCAAGGCCTGTTTAATGGATTTCTCCGCTCCCCCGGCTGATGTGTTGGTGGGGATGTTGTCAGCTCGGTGGTACAGTATCCCGATGACTGCTAGTTTGTGCTCCAGTGGATGATGAAAGTCAAACCTTAAGTACTGATCAGTATGTGCTGGTTTACGGTAAACATCAACAATCAAATGTCCCCCATCACCAATTGCAATTTCACAGACTAAGAAGGCTTGCCTGTCATTTTTCACATCCTCCTTGGTGAACTTGATGTGGTTATCCACTGAGTTAATATGGTCGGTGAAATGTGGTACATCCTGTGATTTAATTTAAGATTTAATCTTAACCCTGCTAGTGTCTCCAAGCAGCAGACAGGTTCTGAAGCCACCCACAGGCCCCACAATCATGCAGACACCCCACGACCAACAGAACAGTCAGAGCCCAAAGCACCACAACCCAGAGGAACACTGAGCCAACTGGGGGGCCAGGAGCCTGCAGAGTAACACCCACACTTGAACTCCACAGACCAGTCCCCAAAAGAAAAAGCTGAGCCCGAACCCCCGAGGTGTACCCCAGCCATCGGACCCCAAGAGGGAAGAAAAAGGGCTCACTTGCAGGCATGGGACCCGAGCTGCAGATAGCACCCAGCAGGTGGACCCCATGTCCATCCACACCCGCCACAAGGGCGAGGCCAACCGCACCACAGCCGGCTAGAAGCCCCATCTGGCCGTACGCACCGAGCATACATCAATGTAGCCACATACACCTGACCCAGGCCACCTGCAGCATGGTGTATGGTATGCGACACAGTCATTCATACCCCTTTGATTGGCAATTTAATTTTAATGATGGGTCACCCCTTCAGAAAGTTGATTCTTTCAAATATCTTGGTTGCCTGAGTTAAATTTATCGCTCAATGAGTTGTTTTACAGTTGATACAACCTATTATTGATTATGCTGACAGTGTCCATCAGAACACCTTTGACACTTATCTTAGGCCCCTTAATGTTGTGTATAATTCTCTATATAGTTTGTTTTGAGGCGTCCATATAGAACTCACCATTGTTTCATGTATGAATCGCTTAATTGGTTGCAGCTTAAATCTAGAAGGCAATTTCACTGGGTTTAGTTCATCTTCAAATGTGGTTAATTTTATTGTCCTTCTTATTTGAAACAGATTTTGGTTCAATGTAGATCTTCATATCCAATTACATATGCAATATCCCTTTTTATTTGTCCCAAGAATTTTCAAAGAAGTCAGATGCGGGTCATTCCAATACAAAGCTCCATCCAACTGAAATAATCTTCCTCTTTTTCTGAAATCTATTACCTCTTTCTGCTGCCTCAGGGCATCTTTACTTTCTCATCTTAAAACAACCTGTTTATGCTTTTGATTTGTGTATAAGCCAAACTGCTTCAATTGTTCTTTATGTTCATGTATTTGATTTATTATCCGGGTCATTGTATCCAATTTTTCTTGTACAACTTCGGAGGGCTGGGGGTGTGGGTGGGAGAGGGTGAGCAAGTTGTCTGTAGCTGTATCCGTCTATTTGCAGTGTATGTTTTTACCTAATGCTGATTTTGTTTGTATGTTTTATATTTTTGTATTTGTGTCTATAGGATCCCCTTGAAAATGAGATGCTACATCTTAAGTGAATATCCTTTGAATAAATTCCTATTCCTATCCCAAAATGAAAAAAGTAACCTTTACAATCCAAAGGACATGAAGACAAATTCCCAGCTGTGGTTAGGAAGCACTGCTGCAGTGTTCGTGTTAGTCAGGGCACAATTTCTGCAACTAATTACATTCACCAGAATGTGGACGTATTGTCCCACCCATAAAACCAACGTTAATTAGGAGGAACTATTCTAAAAGTATTCACCTCAAACTATAAAGTAACTGTAATGTGAATACTGGTGTTTGAAACATGAAACTTGGGCTGGGTAGATATGACTATTTAATTTCTGTATTCTGAATACATAATGTTGTTAATTTGTTACAGTCCAGGCCATATATAAACCCCCTGCTCTTTTCTGGTTGTTGGAGCAGAAGAAGAGGCCTTGACAACCCAGTAGACATTGTTCATCATGAGGCATGGTAGGTATTGAAGGCATCTACCACAAAAAAAAACGTCTCTAAAGTGCGGCAGACACTGAATGGTCTAAGTAATCCTGTGCGTTGCGCTGATACATGCTAGCTAGGTAATATGGTGTGTAGCAGCATTTATGTTCCTCCCTGTAGTGAACCGTAAGCTGCCGTTGCAGAAGTTAATATGGTAGATGGACTGCCTTCTTCACAATGTATACCTCACATTCATCCATTCACGCACACATTCATATACTGATGGTGGAGGCTGCCATGTAAGGCACCAACCTGCTCCTCAGGAGCAGTTAGGGGTTCAGTGTCTTGCTCAAGGACCAACCACGTATCCACAGGTGTGCCCAGATGTGCCTGCACCATCTAAATATTAAGCTGGCACACCCAGCATAACCATAAAAATGTATGACTTGGCTGCAAAAAAAAATAAATCTTAATATTGTTTCTTTTTTTGGGAGGGAATCCCCCCCATTTTTCTCCTCAACTGTACTTGGCCGAGCCGTCCGGGATGCTGGTGCAACCCCTCTGCCGATCTGGGGAGGGCTGCAGACTACCACATGCCTTCTCCGATACATGTGGAGTTTTGCCAGGGGGACGTAGCACGTGGGAGGATCACGCTATCCCCCAGTTCCCCCTCCCCCCTGAACAGGTGCCCCAACCGACCAGAGGAGGGGCTAGTGCAGCAACCAGGACACATACCCACATCCAGCTTCCCACCTGCAGACACGGCCAATTACATTACATTACATTACAGTCATTTAGCCGACGCTTTTATCCAAAGCGACTAACAATAAGGGCATCATTTAACGTTGGAAATCAGGAGAACTACTAGTCATCAGAAGTCATAAGTGCATCTAAAAAAGCATCTAAGAGCAAAACCAGTGCTAAAGTAAAAGTGCAAGAATGAGATTTTTTTTTTAAAAGAGTGAATACAATAAGTGCTAAGAGCAAGTAACAGGGTAGTAGTTCTTGAAGAGGTGAGTTTTCAACCTGCACTGAAAGATGGGCAGCGACTCCGCTGTCCTGACATCCGTGGGGAGTTCATTCCACCACTGTGGGGCCAGGACAGAAAAGAGCCGTGACCGGGTCGATTGGCAGCAAGGGCCTCTGAGCAATGGGGCAACCAGGTGTCCTGAGGCAGCAGAGCGAAGTGGTCGGGCGGGGGTGTAGGGCTTGACCATGGCCTGGAGATAGGAAGGAGCTGTTCCTTTCACTGCCCTGTAGGCTAGCACCAGAGTCTTAAACTGGATGCGAGCAGCTACTGGGAGCCAGTGTAGGTACATGAGGAGGGGAGTTGTGTGGGAGAACTTAAGGCGGTTGAACACCAGATGAGCTGCAGCTTTCCGAACAAGCTCCAGAGGTCTGATGGTCAACGCCGGGGCGCCAGCAAGGAGGGAGTTGCCATAGTCCAGCCGGGAGATGACCAGAGCCTGGATGAGCACCTGTGCCATCTCGTCGGTGAGGAATGGGCGAATCTTCCTGACAATATAGAGGAGAAATCTGCAGGAGTAAGCAACCGATGCAACGTTTCCAGCAAACGACAGTTGGTCGTCCAGGATCACACCCAGATTCCTCACAGTCCGAGTTGGCATCACCACGGTGTTGTCAATGGTGATGGCCAGGTCTCGGTGCTGGCAACCTTTCCCCGAGAGGAACATCAGCTCTGTCTTGTCCAGGTTGAGCTTCAGGTGGTGTGTCGCCATCCACTCCGAGATGTCAGTCAAGCACGCAGCAATGCGTGTCTCTACTTGTGTGTCAGAGGGAGGAAAGGACAAGATCAGCTGGGTGTCATCGGCATAACAATGATAAGAGAAGTCATGCGAGCGAATAACAGAACCCAGGGATGTCTTGTACAGGGAGAAAAGGAGAGGACCCAGAACAATTGTGTCTGTAGGGACACCTGACCAAGCCGGAGGTAACACGGGGATTTGAACCGGCGATCCCCGTAGTGGTGGGCAATGGAATAGACTGCCTCACCACCCAGATGCCCCATATTATCTTATTATTTCTTAAACTATTGAAATTAATTGGGAAAAAAAGATGTGACCAATAAAAATACAACAATTCTTGTTTCTAGCTTACCATGATGATTGTTTGGGTGGCAGTGCATTTCGCAAATGCCAGATTTTGAGCAGCCCTTCCTCTTCATCAAGTGTACAGTCCAAACATTGCATACAGGAACAGAAGCCTACTTTCCACCAGCTAGCTCCTTTTAATGTAGGTTAAGATAAAAATTATGGTGAAACAAAGTAGTTTGCTTAAGTCTGTGACAAGAAGACGTTGTGAGGAGCAGGAGGAAGAGAATTCAGCTCAAGTTCAGCCAACATTCTCAACCCAGACATCTACTCCTGCTCCAGTTTCTCCTCCACAAGTGCCAAGACGACACATACGTAATTTCAGTGTTCTATTGCCTGTTTCAGTATTGTCAATATTACTGTTTATCGGGCAGTGGCGTGGGGAATGTATTTATTTTGAGGAACCCAAGTGATAGAAGACCTCTAATCTATGTCCTTTTTTGTGAGGGTGGGGATCTTAATTAACAGCAATACGTTGCCACTTTAGCAGCCAATGCAATGTAACCCGGTGAGCTATTTTAGTGTGTGTGTGTGTGTGTGTGTGTGTGTGTGTGTGTGTGTGTGTGTGTGTGTGTGTGTGTGTCTATGAGGGGCTCATATGTGTCTCGGCCCTGTGTGATGGCCTGGCGGCCTGTCCAGGGTGTCTCCCCGCCTGCCGCCCAATGACTGCTGGGATAGGCAGGATAAGCGGTTTGGATAATGGATGGATGGATGTATCATACAGATGCAGGACTTGCACATGCTAGTTATTTACCTTCTTGATGTACAAAATATAGGCTATTCAATATTGCCCAGTTACTCAGATGCACGGTACGGAATCGATAATGAATATAAGCAGCATTCGTTCACAAACTCAATCAGACGACGTTTAAACTTTTAGGTTCACATCCTTAAGTATCAGTAAGCTACATACATGTGTAAACTACTAATAAGACACGTTAGCCCCTAGCTAACGGGTTTGACCCTTTAGCCGAGCGGTTAGTGATATCGCCTTGTGGTGCAGTACACCCGTATCGAATCCCGCACCGGGCAAGAAAATAACCGGTTACATTGGTGGCAGCGGTGGGATCCGGAAGTGTGCAGATCCTCAGAAGTCTCTTCGGAGCGCGGGAAGAACAAAGCGCGAGGGCGCGCTTCCGGGGAGGGTGACGACTGTAAACTACTAATAAAACACGTTAGCCCCTAGCTAACGGGTCTGACCCTTTAGCCGAGCGGTTAGCGATGTCGCCTTATGGTGCAGTACACCCCGTATCGAATCCCGCACCGGGCAAGAAAATAACCGGTTACACATGTAACAAACGCATGAGTGTGCCTGACATACACAAATACTTTCCATACTCATCGTTTAAAACAAGGCCAAATGTTCATTACACAACACGACCTAAAAGACTAACAACCAAGTAGCTGACCTGCAGAGACTATAAACAGTCAACATCTCATCTCCACATGTAAACTGGCCCTAGGGCCACTATCTGTGGCGCTTATTTTCGGTGTAAGCAACCGCCACAAAACAACTACTTCAGTGGACTAACACATGCAGCTAAATCCAGTCAAGCAAGGCACGACACATCTAAGCAATATACCCACAGCAAAACTTGCACTCATAGCTGCATAGGCAGTTCCGTCTACAGTAAAGCCATAGAGAGAGAAGGGGGTGTGCATTTCACTCACCTGTTTGAAGACCACGTCCATTCTCCTGTCTTGTCAAAAAGAAGACACGGCCGGCAAACTAGCCGGAGGTTTAGCGCTACCAGCTAGCCACTCCGTGCGAACACAATCACCTTCACTGAAAGTCCAAATCCCCCATTTTATCCTCTCCGTAGCAGCTCTAGTTTTGGCGTTGGCCTGCTCTCAGTCTTAATCTTAAATTGCTGCTGCAGTGGTAGTTTTGTAAAGGGTTTTTTTTTATTATTAAAAATTCAAAATCTCCGTCCACCATAACTGCACGTCACTACTTGCTAATATCGATATAAAAAATGCCTATGGTGGGGGCGTCCAGGTAGCGTGGCGGTCTATGGGCCGTGTCTGCGGGTGGGAAGCCGGATGTGGGTATGTGTCCTGGTCACTGCACTAGCGCCTCCTCTGGTCTGTCGGAGCGTCTGATTGGAGGGGGGGCGGGGCGGGGACTGGGACAGTGGGTAATTGGCTGGATACAATTGGGGAGACAAAGAGAGGGGCAAAAAAAACTACCTCGTTTCATCAAGCCATCCATTATCCAAACCGCCTATCCTGCTGTCAGGGTCGCGGGGATGCTGGAGCCTATCCCAGCAGTCATCGGACGGCAGACAGGGAGACACTGACACACACACACACACACACACACACACACACACACACACACACACACACACGAAATTCAAATCAATCAAATTGCAAAGTCCACTTTTTTAATTATAATGTTGGCAATTGGTGATGAAATCACGCCCAGCAACTTACCCTATTGTGTCCTGTCAATATAGATATAATTCTTAGCCGATTTGAGCTAATGGCTAGTTGGGCTATTGCTGTCTATTAATTTTCTATTTTCTTTGAATTGGCGTTATATAAAGTCAAGTTAATTAATCTAAAAATACAGGGGAGTCTTATTATATTACCGGAGTGACTGTAGCGTCGGTCATAGGACCTGGAGTTCGTTTCCATAATTTCATTATTAACTTCCGGGTTAATGACTTGATCGGTGTGAGGCCAAAGGGCGGCTGATTTCCCTTGGCTTCGCGGAGAACCGCCTACTTACAGTCCCTGACTGCGATGTGCAGTACGGCTGGTGCTCAATGTAGGCGGGGTAAGATGTTTGACTCCACCCACATTTACCACCACCGACTTCCACTAACCACTTCCCGTCCGCTCCCGTCTCGTTGAGGTTCAGTGGAAGGTGTCAAACGGAAGGGCAGCTTAATTGAACCTAACCTACATGGATAAAATATGAACCATGGGAGTAAGTGAGACTGTCATTATGCATAATGTTTGTTGTAATATACATGTTAGACTGTGGTACATTTTATAAAACCAGCTACCGCAATGATGTTAGCATAGTGTTAATTAGCACCGTCATTTTGCTTGTGATCTAGCCAAACAATTAGGGAATCTTATTTAGACAACTTGCATATTTTAGCAGTATTCCTACGTCTGCATGTATATGTAACCCGCACTTTGCGTTCGGCCGTCGTCTCCCTACACGCCCTGGGACTCTGCGTTGTGTTTGTTGTAGTATGATGTTTGCGTGGAAAAGGAAGGAGGCGGAGGCTTGGGATCGTGGCTGAGACCTGGACACTTTACTGGCACTCGCTTACACTTCACCTCTCATCAATCAGCTGGCCGCTGGCCTCATCATACTCACAGCTTCCGGCAGAAGAATAAAAAAAAACCATGTGATCAACGTAGCCTTTTGCCCGGGACAAGACTTAGGGGTACGGTGTTGCAAAAGGGACAAACATCGCCATTTGCGGCATTCCCAGGGGAACATACAGCGTAACAGTGCCACCTTGTGGCGGATTTGCATTACTACCTTACATCTACCCCTTCTTTAATTGATGGCGTCCCAGCCATCAGACCAAACAAAACAAAACAAATAAAACTTATGAGCATAAACATTAAAACAGATCACACTGAAAGTGACGTATTAATACCATGAGTTGCATATGAAATGTAGATGTGTAAATGCAATCAAAGTAAATAAACCATTAATAAAACTTGTTTGTTTTGGGGGTTTTTTTCCGTGGATTATACGTGCCCTGCTACTCTCTCTGCTATGGCCCTCTGCCACAATGTCCAGCCCCTCTCTATCTTCTGCTGTTCCTCTTTTGATCTCACCACCTGTGACTCGTAAGACAGTTTCTTTGGGGGACGTCGAGTTCTCTGTGGGTTCCTCCTCAGGCTGGGGCCATCAAGTGCGTTGGTGTCGCTGACATGTCCTCTTCCCCCCCTTGACTCACTTTTTCGGCTTCCTCCCCCATTACCTCCATGCCATCCTCCTCCCAGTCCTCCATGTCAGACTCAACTCCTGCACTTGTTGCTGCACCAGCCCGCTCCACCGGAAGAAACATACACTGTGTAAGAAGGTTGCGGTGAACGACTCTCTCTTTTTCACCATCCTCTGTTCGGACCACATATACTGGTATACTGGTGTGTTTCTTCACCACAATGTATGGGCGTGACTCCCATCTGTCTCCCAGTTTCTGCCGTCCCTCCACATGACATATTTTGACCAAGACTCTGTCCCCTGGGCTGAAACCTTGACTCTTTGCCTTTTGATCATAGTACCTTTTCTGCTGCTCTTTTGCATGTCGTGAGGCCTGGTTAGCCTGAGTATAAGCTTCCGACAGACAGTCATGCAGGGTCTGGACATATTCACTATACTCACATGGCTCTTTGGTGGTAGAAAGCCCAAAAATCAGGTCGACTGGGAGTCGTGGATGTCTATCAAACATTAGGTAATACGGTGTGTACCCAGTAGAGTCATGTTTGGTGCAGTTATACGCATGTGTCATTGCATCCACATACTCATGCCAGCGGGGTTTCAGGTGAGGCTCTAGTGTCCCCAGCATGTCCATGAGAGTCCGGTTGAACCTTTCGGTGGTGCCGTTACCCTGGGGGTGATAGGGGGTTGTGTGTGTCTTAGTGACACCAGTACACTTACACAGCTCTTTCACCACAGCACTTTCAAAATTACGCCCCTGGTCTGCATGTAGTTTTGCTGGGAATCCAAACCGACAGAAAAAGTTCTTCCACAGTACCTTCGCCACTGTACAGGCTTTTTGGTCTTTAGTGGGATAGGCCTGGGCGTACCGGGAGAAGTGGTCAGTGACAATAAGCACATTTTCTATGCCTCCCTTTGATTTCTCCAGAGTCAGAAAGTCTACACACACAAGTTCCATAGGAGCGCTGCTGTGAATACTGACCAGGGGAGCCCTGAGGCCTGCAGTCGGAGTCTTTCTGAGGCAGCACCTTTCACACTGCTCACACCAAGCCTTGATTTCCTGGAACATCTTAGGCCAGTAAAATCTCTCCCTTATCATCTGCAGCGTTCTCTCAAACCCTAAATGCCCTGAGTCATCATGAAGAGCAGTCTTGACGGATGTGTGAAATCTCTCTGGTAGTACCAGCTGCTCTACTACTCCCCTTTGACAGTCTTGGACCTGACGATACATTATTCCATCCCTTACTAATAACCTCCGCCACTCTTTTAAGAGAAGGCAAACCTGCCTGCCACCACCAATCCTCTCGCTGCGGCTCGGTTTTTGGTTCACACTTTTAAAGTGCAAAACGGGACCGATTACAGCATCCTCTTTTTGCCCTGCACGAATCTCCTGTTTTGTCAATGCAGGTAGAGAGTCCATCCCCACATCTTGATAGGATTCACCGAGCGTGTGTGACAGAGGTTCTTGATGCTCAGGTCCCTCTGAAGCGGAGCTTTCCAGTTGTTGGGGAGATTGTTCCTCTACACACCTTTGTACTTTGGCTGATACAAGCTGAGGGCAGGTTTGCAGGACTTGGGTGACCTCCTGGTTAGACAGCCGGGAGAGGGCATCAGCGTTCGCATTATTCTGTCCCCTTCGATACTGCACATCAAAATCAAATGCTGACAGCCGAGACACCCACCGCTGACCTGTAGCATCCAATTTTGCAGACGACATGACATACTTGAGGGGGTTATTGTCTGTCTGGACTGAGAACTTGCGCCCATATAGATGGTCATAGAACTTGTCGGTCACTGCCCATTTCAGAGCGAGGAACTCTAGTTTGTGTGCAGGATACCTCGTCTCTGCTGGGCTCAAGCCTCTGCTGCCATAAGCTATGACTCTCTCGACTCCGTCCTGAACTTGGGCTAATACAGCACCAAGCCCCTCCCCCGAGGCGTCAGTCTGGAGCAGAAAGGGTAGGCTGTAGTCTGGATAGCCTAACACTGGAGCAGTTGTCAATCTTTCTCTCAGTGACTGAAAAGCCTCCTCACACTCATCAGTCCAGACAAAGGGCGGGTCAGGCACTAACCTCTTCTTCCCCCCTCTCCGTTTCTTTCTAGGGTCACCAGCGGTAAGGCGGTACAGGGGCGCGGCCAAGGTAGAGTAACTGCACACAAACCGCCTGTAATATCCGGTGAATCCCAGGAACTGAAGCACCTCTTTACGATTCGTGGGCCTCGCCCAGTCCTTGACTCTGCTGATCTTCTCTGGGTCTGTCCTGATGCCCTCCGCAGACACCAGGTGACCCAAGTAGTGCACCTCCTTTCTCACAAGCTGACATTTGGAAGGCTTCAACTTCAAGCCATGCTCCTTCAGTCGATCGAACACCAGCTGCAGCCTCTCCAGATGCTCATCAAAGGTTTTAGAGAATATGATCCGATCATCAAGGTAGATCAGGAGATGGGTGAAGTTCAGATCGCCAAAACAGCAGGTCATGAGTCTCTGGAAGGTGGACGGAGCGTTTTGAAGGCCGAAAGGCATTCTGTTGGCTTCAAACAGCCCCATGGGAGTACTGAATGCTGTTTTGTGTTTGTCCTGCTCCGCCACCTCTACCTGCCAGTATCCAGATGTGAGATCAAGTGTTGAGAAATACTTTGCTTGACCCAGAGCCTCCAGGGCCTCCTCTATTCTGGGCAGTGGAAATGCATCTCTTGTGCTGCAGGCGTTAAGCCTTCGGTAATCGATGCATAATCTTAGTGATCCGTCTTTCTTGGTAACAATCACTACTGGCGAAGCATATGGACTCTTACTAGGCCTGATAACCCCTGCTGTTTCCATTTCTGTCAGCAACTTCCTCACATCCTGCCACTGTGAAGGGGGAATCTTGCGGTACGGGAGTCGAAAGGGCTTTGAGTCGACCAGGGGGATTTCGTGCTGCACTGTTTTTGTGTGGCCGTAGTCCATTGAGTGCTGTGAGAACACCCCCATATTCCTCTCCACAAGCTCTTTTAGGAGGGCGCGCTGGCGCTCATTCTCCACTGCTGCCTCACTTATGTCCACCCCACCACTGCTCACAACTTGGTGCAGACACCGGTATGTCTCTTTGTTCTCCTCATTTTGATGACAACCCTGTTCCGTGGCTGAAAAATCCACAACACTGTCCACCAGGAAGGCGCTGGCCAGCTGTGTGTGTGGTTTGATTGTGACAGTTTGTTGGGACAGGTTCATCACTCTGACAGGAGCACAGCCTTTCTTCACATCTGCAAGAACTTTGGCGACCATAAGGTCCTGAGGAAGCCGAATGGAGGCGTGGCCTTCAATTAGCGCTGTGTATGTCTTTCTTTGTGGGCCAGTTTTGATTTTGCACATTAAGTCCATCTCTTTCCCTCCCGGGATGCGTATTTTACGGCCAGGGTACACAGCAGGGCCCACCATGTCGTCTGCTCCTGTATATTCAGTGTCGCCAGTTTCCAGTAAAGCTGTGTACCACTCTGGATGGCTTTCCTTCACCCGCTGAAGATATTGCTCCCCATAGGTTGCTTGGAGGTGCCTCCTGGCGGCACGGACGACATTAGTTCCCACAAGCAGTGGGACGGAGGAGCGATACTCGGAGTCAGGGACAACAAAAGCCGGCACTCTCTGGAACTCTTTCCCCAGCACTTTCAACTTAATACGCAGGACACCAGAGTAAGGCACATCCTGACCTGCTGCACCTGCTATGGGTATTTTAGAGGGCCGTAGTTTCTGTCCATGGAGGTCAGGGTGGTTGCACCAGTATCCGTGAGTAATACTGGTTACCTGAGAGCCGGAATCGATAAGAGCCCTGCACTTTAATCCATTGACTTCCACCTCACCCTCATTCCTGGGACCCACAATAGGAATGTCCTCTACTCCATCATCAGTATCGCTCACCTGCAGTGGGGGGTCTTGCTGCTTGCCCATGGTTGCCCCAGTTACCACAGGCTCTAGGCGTTTAAATGCTGCGTTGAGTGGGGCGTGGTGCTCTCTGCGGAGGTCGCAGGCTGGGGTCGGTGAGTCCAGGGCAGACTGGGATCTGGGAGCACCGCTTGACATACTCGGGCTATATGCCCTTGCTTCCCACACCGGTAGCAAACAACACTGGAGCCCTGAGTAACTGTTCTGGGAGATGGTTGGGGCCTTAGTGGGGGTGCAGGGGCTGGTGCAGGGGTAGGTGCAGCAATTCTCAACTCAAGGTGAGCCAACTTGGTCACCTGTTCTTCTTGGCTAAGAGCTAATTTCTTGACCATATCTTTAAGCTCTGTCCACTCTGAAGTGTGTTTTGACCTCTCTGACCTCATATTGGTATCACATTCTGATGTGACCTGCACCTGGGTGAGCGCTTTCTTTGTCTTGTGTTGTGACTGGAACTTCTGAGTCTCTTTTGCAAGGTTTCTAAGCTCTGCTTGCAGCTCCCGGAAACTCAAAAGCCTGGGCTTCATTGGTGCGATCCTTGCATACACCATCTCATCCATAAGCCCTCTTAGAAACTGTCGAGTGAGTTTACTATCACGATCAGGAAATTGCCTGCCCCCTCTCTGACTTTCCTCTACCGCTCTCAGTGTTGCCTCCAGAGCAATAGCATAAGAGCAGGCAGACTCTCCGGACCTCTGGCTGCGCTCATAGAAGTCGGCTAGTGGATCAAGTGAGCCTTGTGTGTCGCTGTATTCAGCCCTGAGCTCCTCATACGCCTTCTCTGGAGTCTGGTCGTGGGGGGGGGTAGGTTCAGGACTAGCTTCCTGGCCTCACCGCTCAGGTGTCGCACAACAGTCGAAAAGCGGAGGTGTGTGGGGAGCTCGATTGCCTCCAGAAGGTACTGCATATCACGAACCCAGTCTTCTACAAGTATTTTGCTGTCTGGATTGCCAGTGAAGATTTGGACATTTTTTACCTGATGAGTTTGCATGAACCCACCATATGCAGCTGGTGGAAGGGTTGTGTTGGCTGCGGCTCTGACGGCAGCCTTCATTGGGGGCTCATACGGACGTGGGTGCATGTGCGGGGTGGTGGATGGGTGTTGTGGGAGTGTGTTGTGGTACATGACAGCTCGAGGGTCTGAGGCAGGGGCTGTGTGGTTAGGGGCTACATGTTGCACTGCTAGTGGGGTGGTCACCTCTTGGGGGTAGAGGGCAGCAGGCTGTGACATATGCAGCTGGGGGATTGATCCATGCTGCAAACTTTGAAGGGTCTGGCCAGTAGAAGAGAGGTAGCTCATAATGTTCATCATTGGTGGCATTTGAAAGCTTGGCATGAGGGCCTGGGGCACAGGGGGATTATATGCAGGACCAGTGTAGACCTGGGGTTTAGGCTCGGCAGCAGGGCTTTGGTAAGGAGGGGTGTCTGGGTGAGTCATGGTCGGCCGCTGTACAGTTTGCATTTCCGTGGAGGTGGGGCACGAGAGGCTGTGAATGGGCAAAGGGTGTGTGTGCTGGTTCACACTGGCTTGGGCCGGGGGATTAGGTTCCACTAATATCTGTACAGCTGGAAGGGATGCACTGGGCAGGCTGTAGTCTGGCCTGCTGTTTCGGTGGATTGGTTTGGCAGCTGGGCTGCTGTCAAAACATAGTGAGGGTGCTTGCATTGGAGCTTTAGAGGCTGGCAAGGTGGGTGCATGAGCTGGAGTGGAGTAGTGAATAGGGTAAGGTGACAGTATTGGGGGTGGTGGAGTGAGTGGTGCACTTAGTCCTGGGTATGGGGGCTGCTGACTGCTGTGGTGGTCTTGAGGGAGGATCAGCTGTTGGGTGGTGGTGGGGCTAGTGAAGTAGTTGTTAAGCTTTGGCCTCACTGATTGCTGTTGATTTGCAGCACTGGTGGTTGTTACGCCCTTGCTTGAAAGGTGGGGTTGTGTCTGGGCTGGAGTGTCACAGTTGTGGCTGGCTGTGGGCATCGGGGGCAGTTGGGAACCCGGTGTGGCAGCAGAGGCACCTTCTTGCTTTGACTGATAATCTGCATAGTCACTGAACATTTTGATATATTTTTTTCTAAATCACTATGACTGGTGTAACTGTTGGTGTCAAAACAGATGACTATTAATGATTCACTGTGTTCACAGAATAAGTTTAGCTGTGTATGCAAAATCTCCCCTTTTTTCCAGTAAATATATCAAAAAACAATAATCACTATCAACTCAAAACTCACATTAAACTTGAGTCAAAATCAGATGGTCAATACACAACCCTTAACCAAAACCAAAAAATTATGAATGATATATATCAGCTTAATGTTAAACACAGTGTTCCTATAGCAGGATCTCACATAGCACACTTTTACACAACTCAAATAACAGTTACGTTTATCGAAATATCATAAAAAGTCTTCAAATGGATATAGCAAGCTTTCAACAGTCTTTAAAGGATATTTGAAGAGGTGAGTATCTTGCCAATGCTGCAACGCCGATGACAGTAGTTCAGTCCACCACACTGTCCAGTCACTGAAGGTAACGCAGTTCAATGCAGCAGCAAAGGCGAGGACGCGAGTCTCTGTATCTCCTTGGATCTCGAAGCACCACGATCCGGGTCACGGCACCATGATGTAACCCGCACTTTGCGTTCGGCCGTCGTCTCCCTACACGCCCTGGGACTCTGCGTTGTGTTTGTTGTAGTATGATGTTTGCGTGGAAAAGGAAGGAGGCGGAGGCTTGGGATCGTGGCTGAGACCTGGACACTTTACTGGCACTCGCTTACACTTCACCTCTCATCAATCAGCTGGCCGCTGGCCTCATCATACTCACAGCTTCCGGCAGAAGAATAAAAAAAAAAACCATGTGATCAACGTAGCCTTTTGCCCGGGACAAGACTTAGGGGTACGGTGTTGCAAAAGGGACAAACATCGCCATTTGCGGCATTCCCAGGGGAACATACAGCGTAACAGTGCCACCTTGTGGCGGATTTGCATTACTACCTTACATATATTTATCTAATTGATTTTCTGTGTTTCTGCAATGTGTGCCGTGTGTTTGGCTGGCCTCTGAATGTGTGTCGTTGATGGCAACGGCCATTACTAATGTAAACTACTAATAAGACACGTTAGCCCCTAGCTAACGGGTCTGACGCTTTAGCCGAGCGGTTAGTGATGTCGCCTTGTGGTGCAGTACACCCCGTTTCGAATCCCGCACCGGGCAAGAAAATAACCGGTTACATTGGTGGCAGCGGTGGGATCCGGAAGTGTGCAGGTCCTCAGAAGTCTCTTCGGAGCGCGGGAATAACAAAGCGCGTTAACCCCTAGCTAATGGGTCTGACCCTTTAGCCGAGCGGTTAGTGATGTCGCCTTGTGGTGCAGTACACCCCGCATCAAATCCCGCACCGGGCAAGAAATAACCGGTTACACATAGCTAGTCTACACATACAGTAATGAAAACACATGCCTATTACTTATTTCATGCCTTTCTAATCACGCCTTTTATGTCTCTGCTTATTTTTTTTTGCTCTATAGAGACACGTAAGTTTGTTATCGGAGGGCGAGATTCCCGAATTAGAAAAATGCAGCAGCAGTCAACTTCATCACTCTTTTGCACATATAAAGCTGCACAATCTATGGTCAACGACCACGTCGAAGGTCCTGCTTCAGTGAGGCACAGAGGTACTATTTCTTTTTTGTTTACTGAATATATTTGACATTCATGTTTTTCTATTTTCCCTATTTCTTCACGATTACAGCATAATTAATGTTATTTTATAACCTGTTACTTTGCTGTTATTCCTCTCTTTCGGTGTACACAATCATAAATTGTGGCTTGAGTTGTAGGAATGGGACACACTTCATTGTTGCTATTGCACGGCAACAATAATCAACAAAGCACAGTTTCTGAAGCACCTGACATACCATCAGCATCCAATGGCCCCTAAAGAGCACCCAGATGCCCCTCAAGAGCACCCAGAGGTTCTTAAACAGCACACAGATGCCCCTCAAGAGCTAGTCTTTATATGCAAGCAATGTTTGATATTCCAAATTTACTTGTGTACGTAATATGATTTCTAGGCTGCAGTGTTCATAATTAAGTACTTCATGCAGTATGTGAGATAGTGCATATTTTTACAATTACAGCTTAAAGAACTAGTAGGCTGGAGTTCAAGGCTGAATCAACCCCAGTGCACTAGTTCACACAGGTGAAAGGTTTTCCAGTTTGACTTTACAGGCCCTAGATTAGGAAACATCTGGAATTGGCCGACTAGGTGTTCACCTGGGAGCATAATCTCTCCTGTAATAGATGTATACTGTATTTTTGTGTGTAAAGATTGTGTAAAATATTTTCTAAGAAAAAGGAATATCCTAAAATGTCAGTATATCAAAGCTGAGTTTTAATAGTTTTATTAATAGCTGCGTAGAAATTATATTTAGTTGAAGAATTTGTTAAATATTGGGAATATTGCCATTGGGAATGTTTTTTGTCATCAAGTTGAATAATTTAAAATAAACATATTGAGATTAAACATATTAAGATTAAACAGAAATGAGTACATTCTATGAACTACTGACTACTTGCAAGGCTGGATTAGTACCCCCAGGGGCCCCTGGGCACTGAAGCTCATAACCCCCCACCCCACCCCACACACACCCACACAAACCATGCCCTCCCCATGCCCCAGCCTTAAACCCCACCTTAATTATTTTGAGCTTCCAGTCAAGCTGGCATGTCAAATCCACCAGACCATAATCACACACTTATTAGTCAAAGGCTGAATAACCAGTCCAGCTGAGCAGATATGCCTATACAGTTCAATAGACCAAGTACTGCCATTTCACTCACAAATCACAAGACAAGGAAACAATGGATTAAATCATCCTAAGGCAGTGTATGACTCTAGACGATGGCAATATTTGTGGTCATGAAAATCCACCCAAGCAGACAGCACGCCAGTTATTACTGATACATAATAATGTGACTGACTAGGAATAGGCTTACAACAATGCCATCCTAAGGTAATCACACAGCACAGCTGAATGCAGGTTTCAAAATAAGGCTCACTAAGTGAGCTAGGGAACATCACACAGAACTGCAAAAACCAACATATAATGAACTTGACAAACTGACTTCAATAAAATATAGCACAGCATCAACACAGTGATGCAATACACGTTATGCAAACAGCATATCAAATAAACGCATCCACAAAATATACAGCAGCACACAATCACAACAGATAATACTGCTCAATGCGCAAACTACATAATCAAATGGTTCTTACCTTTAGAAGTTCTTCTTTCTTGACTTTTTCTTTGCCAACTCTGTGATCAAGTCCTCATAATCCAGCTCCCTCACAAGCTTAGACTCGATGGCCATCAGAGAGAATGCTGAAAACCTTTTCTGACCCATGGTTGTTCTGAGTTCATTTTTTATCAGTTTCAGTTGTGAAAATGTCCTCTCTCCCTTGCAGTTGGATACAGGCGGTGTGAGAAAAAGCCTGAGCGCAACAAAAACGTTGGGGAAGGTTGTCTGGAGTCCATTCCGTTCCGTCGCCTCACAGCAGGAAGGTCCTGGGCTGGCTCGAGCCCCAGGGTAGTCCAACCTTGGGGGTTGTCCCGGGTCGTCCTCTGTGTGGAGTTTGCATCTTCTCTCCATGTCTGCGTGGGTTTCCTCCGGGTGCTCCGGTTTCCTTCCACAGTCCAAAGACATGTAGGTCAGGTGACTCAGCCGTACGTGTGTGTGTGTGTGCGTCCAGGCCCTGTGATGGCCCGGCAGCCTGTCCAGGGTGTCTCCCCGCCTGCCGCCCAATGACTGCTGGGATAGGCTCCAGCATCCCCGCGACCTAGAGAGCAGGATAATCGGTTTGGATAATGGATGGATGGAAGAAAGAGAACGATAACAGATGCCATTGTAGAGTTCATCGCTATGGATATGAGACCCATTAATGTAGTCGAAGATGAAAATTAAGAAGATGGAGCCCGACTACACTGTACCCAACCACTCCAGTATTTCACACACCCTGTCTCTGAAGTACAGCAATGTGCGAGACCAAATTTTAACTCTTGTTGAAAACGCAACTGCCTTAAGTATCACAATAGACATTTGGACCTCGGTGAGTGTGGCGGCGTACATGGCTGTCCCTGTCACTTTATAGCTCAGGAGTGAGAACTCTGCTTTCGTGTTGGAAACCAAGGTAATGGAGGTGAGCCATATGGGAGTCAACATTTCACAACAGCTTGGAGAAGTGGCGCTGCTACTAGTGTATAGGAAGGGTTAAATGTAGAGGACAAAGTTCATTTCAACCTATGCAAGTACTGAGAAATGACAATAAAGAAATTATAAATAAATATAGATCTTATAAGTATAAATCTTAAATTTGTCGGAGCTAGTATTCGGTTTCTGAGCTTCTGTTTCACAGCACTTCCTTGGGCGTTGTCTCGAATTCGGAGCCTAATATAATGAGCATTTATGTAGATCTATAATTTATCCATGATAAGAAGAAATTGTCACAAGCTGTTATGTCACAAAAAGTGCATAGATAGGACCTCGCTCAACCAAATCCTTCAGAATTAAAAACATGCATAAAACATACCAAACCTTTTGGAAAATGTTTTTATTAACCAAATAACAATACAAACAAAAATACTGTAGAATAACAAAATCCTTAACGATATCTTTAATTAAACCGAAAGACGAGAAATGTCTGGCTGACTCCTTCCCGAGTCATGCACCCCTACCCCCACCGCCCACCGCCACCACCGAAACTCCAAATATTCGCTGTTGGTTACCGAAGCTTTGGAGCCCAAAACATGGTATTCGGGATATCCCTACAGTAATCTTACCTGGTTTTGCAGATATGCCACATACCTTGTTAAATGTAACAGGAGACTTTGGCGAATTCTTTTGTGGTTCAATATATTTGATGTGTTGATATGACACAAGTTAGAAAACCAAACTTACTGTCTCTTCTGATCCTTGGTTGTTAATGTTAAGAGACAAGTTATAATATTCACATTTGTATATAAGTTATTCTGTATTGCAAGAAGTATAAGATGGCATTGAATATAGCCTTTTAATGAATAAGCTACATTCTGACAAACATAAATGCCATCAATGTCTTCCATAGTACCAGATATGTACTTAGTACCAGATATGTACCATAAGAGAAATCAACTTACTTAGAGCAACATTTTAATGAATGACTTTATATCACATTAAAAATAGCAGTAAAAATGTTTTGGGATCTATCAATACACAGAGGTGGACCAAGGTCAAGGTGAGCTTAATTGTCTTAAGACAAATTTACATACTGAAATGAGGTAGTAGGCTTTCAGTGCTACATCAATGGTAATAAGCATCAATAAACAGAAATAGTTGCCATGATAACACACAGTATAGAAAAGGTAATATTACTTATATACGTAATGCATAGTTTAAAAAACCAGTGTCGCAGTTCATATAAGTACTGGAGGCTGGAATGGAAAGTAAGAAGACATTAGGAAGAGCACAAATTGTAAAGCTGAACACTGATATGGCCACAAGTGTTATTTTTCAATAGAAACATTTAACATATTAACAAAATCTATTAGCCATCACATAAATTATGGCAGTCTTGGCCAGGTGATGGGCTTAACAAAACAAAGAAATCCTGTAAAGGTTGACTTCAACAGTGGACAAAATATCAGGCATGGACACTTCACTGTTGTTGGAGTTAGGCTTTAAGGCAATTAGAAATATTGTATAAAAATACTATTTACTATAGGGATAAATAGCCCAGGACTGGTGGCACGTAATGCATTGTGGAGGGCAGCGATGACATGCAGGTGATGTAGGTCCGAGCTGGATGCTCCCCGGTCATTCAACTGCAGTGGATGAGGAGGACATCTGGTACTGAACTTGTGGTAGGGAAAAGGGTTCTCACATCAGAACAACCCAGAGGTCATCCACACCAACGTTGGTCATCTTTAATCTTGAATCATGGTCTCCACAGCTCTTTATACCCAGGGGTTAAAGTGGGATTTGGTAAGTGGGGGCTCTCTGTATTAGAGAGGTGGGCAAAAGTGCGGGAGTGATAGGTAGCTAGCTAACGTTAGGCTAGCTAACCACTGGTCCAGTAGTCCCGACGTTAGCATTGTTAGCTAATAATAGCTACCGGTAGCAAACGTTTGCTAGCTAGTTAGTTATTTGAATGAAAATATTGCATGGCCAGAGCTAAGGTTGGACAAACATAACTAGCTAGCTACCGGTAACGTCACCGGACGCTACCGATAGTTAGCTTGCCTAGCAGCATTCAAACAACTAGCCAGCAACGTCAGCAACTAGCTAGCAACGTTACCGGGTGGAAGATAGCTAGTTAGCTAGCTAGCTAGTTGCTTGAATGAAAACCACAGCAGAGCTAGACAAAACTGTTGGAAATACTATTGGAAATACACTGAAGATACTCACTCTTTATGCTCCCCCAATCCAGGATAATAGTGCAGGTAGCAGGCTGACGCTCTCTCGAGTCTTGTCTGCCTGGTGCGGTGAACTGACCCTGACCCGTGAGTGTGAAGCCAGTCTCCTTTGATGTCAAGTCTGGTGAAGCCAGACAGCAGGCGGGTGCGGGTCACGTGAGGACGCGATATCGTTCAAACTTTTAGAAAAAGTAAAGTAGTATAAAAATAGAAGAACGACTTTATTTGCGATTTATTTTGTAATGCTTGTGAATTGTCTGCATCACGTTTTTTGTTTTAAATTTTACTGTGACAAAAAGGTTGAAATTACTCCTGTCTACAGAGTGCCGGATCTCAGCTCCGGTTGACTTGGGGGAGGAGGAGGGGAAGTGCCGGTGTCGGGATCCGGGGAGCTCCGGCCCACTTTAATCACTGTTTATACCCCGTGCTGGACTGATAATCTAGACATTGCCTGTGGATGGAGAATACATTGCAATAGTGACTGATCTAGCCTGATGTAGGGTAGTAACAAAAAGTAAAAATTGGAAAACCCCGACAAGCTAGCGATCATATGTTAATCTACTACTACTACTACTTTCGGCTGCTCCCATTAGGGGTCGCCACAGTGGATCATCCGTTTCCATTTCTTCCTGTCTTCTGCGTCTTCTTCTGTCACACCAGCCACCTGCATGTCTTCTCTCACCACATCCGTAAACCTCCTCTTTGGCCTTCATCTTTTCCTGTCCCCTGGCAGCGCCATATTCAGCATCCTTCTCCCAATATACCCAGCATATCTCCTCCACACATGTCCAAGCCATCTCAGTCTTGCCTCTCTTGCTTTGTCTCCAAACCGTGCAACTTGAGCAGTCCCTCTAATATAATCATTCCTAATCCTGTCCTTCTTCGTCACTCCCAGTGAAAATCTTAGCATCTTCAACTCTGCCACCTCCAGATTCGCCTCCTGTCTTTTCGTCAGTGCCACTGTCTCCAAACCATATAACACAGCTGGTCTCACAACCATCTTGTAAACCTTCCCTTTAACTCTTGCTGGTACCCTTCTGTCGCAAATCACTCTTGACACTCTTCTCCACCCACTCCACCCTGCCTGCACTGTCTTCTTCACCTCTCTGCTGCACTCCCCGTTGCTTTGGACAGTTGACCCCAAGTATTTAAACTCATATGCCTTCGTCACCTCTACTCCTTGTATCCTGACCATTCCACTGTCCTCCCTCTCATTCACACATAGGTATTCCGTCTTGCGCCTTCTGACTTTCAGTCCTCTTCTATCCAATGCATACCTCCACCTCTCCAGGCTCTCCTCAACCTGCACCCTACTCTCGCTACAGATCACAATGTCATTTGCAAACATCATCGTCCACGGAGACTCCTGCCTGATCTCGTCCGTCAACCTGTCCATCCCCGTTGCAAACAAGAAAGAGCTCAGAGCCGATCCTTGATGTAATCCCACCTCCACCTTGAACCCATCTGTCATTCTAACCGCACAACTCACCATTGTCACATTTCCCTCATACATATCCTGCACCACTCCTACATACTTCTCTGCAACTCTCGACTTCCTCATACAATACCACAACTCCTCTCTCGGCACCCTGTCGTATGCTTTCTCTAAATCTACAAAGACACAATGTAACTCCCTCTGGCCTTCTCTATACTTCTCAATCAACATTCTCACAACAAACATCGCATCTGTGGTGCTCTTTCATGGCATGAAACCATACTGCTGCTCGCTAATTGTCACCTCTCCTCTTAACCTAGCTTCTATTACTCTTTCCCATATCTTCATGCTGTGGCTGATCAACTTTATACCTCTGTAGTTGCTACAGTTCTGCACATCGCCCTTGTTCTTGAAAATTGGTACCAGTATGCTTCTTCTCCACTCCTCAGGCATCCTCTCACTTTCCAAGAGTATGTTAAACAATCTAGTTTAAAACTCCACTGCCATCTCTCCTAAACACCTCCATGCCTCCATAGGTATTACATCAGGACCAACTGCCTTTCCACTCTTCATCCTCTTCATAGCTACCCTCACTTCTTCCTTGCTAATCCACTGCACTTCCTGATTCACTATTCCCATCCAACCTTCTGTCACTCTCATTTTCTTTATTCATCAGCCCCTCAAAGTACTCCTATGATCCTATGTTATGATCATATGTGATCATATGTTAATATGACTGCATTATTATCCTGTTTTAGAAATACTGAATAGAATTATGTCCAAACAGTCTGCTATAGTGCCTTAGTACTCACTTGTGTGTGGTATTGTGTGGGTGCAGCATGGCACCAGCTGTCAGAAGGATACATTTCTCTGGAGGGGAGCGAATCAACATTCAATCCTTCCAATAAATCTCTATGTTTATGACGCTAGCCATCAACACTGAAATTACAGTGGCTGTAATGACACATATCAATACTGCTATAATATGGTGTAAACGGGCCAGATTTACACAAAAGGCTCATGTTAGTTTCCATCTGCTGTTCCTGGAAAGAACATGTTAAAATAGCACACACAATAGTAATAGCTTTGTATTATGGTATTTGAAACCCAATTTTGTATTTCACTGTCACTGTTAATACTTAATGCACTAAATTAATATTAAGTTATCTAATATGAATAATTTGAAATTCACTAAACCAAGTTTCAGTAACAATCTCATGTGAGTCATGGCAATGTCAAGTCTAGTCAATTTCATTTGTATAGCCCAGTATCACAGATTACAAATTTGCCTCAGGGGGCTTTACAGCAATACAACATCCTGTCCTTCAATCCTTGCATCATATAAGGAACAACCCCCCCCCCCCCAAAAAAAAAACAAAACAAAAAAAAAAAACCTTTAATGGGGAGAAATAACAGGAAGAAACCTCAGGGAGAGTAACAGAGGAGGGATCTTTCTCCCAAGATGGACAGATGTGCAATAGATATTGTGTGTACAGAATAAAACACAATTTACAGAATACAACATCGAAAGAGGATAACAGAATTATAATGGAATTATAAGATATATGAAGAATATGACGAGGAGGATGTCAAGCAGTGTCCAGATGCCTCCGGAACAGCCCAGGACCTGAGCCATGTGACCACCATCACCATGTAGACCTGACAGGAGGACAGACTACAGTGCACACAGGGGAGACTCACATCACACCATTCACATACACAGGAGAAGAGGAAGGGGAAGACATCATTCAGAGAGAGAGAAAAGACGTGAGAGAGAAGAGAAGAGTTTGCAATAGTCAATCTGTGCTCTATAATCTCGTCGGCAGAACAGTGCTCAGTAAATTCATTGAGACAGAAACTGACCCGCCATGCAGTACAGGTTGTGAAGCACTCAACGAAAAGGCAACTAATTGTAGCCTAAGGTAAAAAGATGAGTTTTGAGTTCAGATTTAAAGGACTGAACAGACTCTGATTGTTTGACGGCAGCAGAAAGGTTATCCCACAAGAACGCGGCCCAAAGGGAAAATGTCCTTTTAACTTTGGGTACACACAGGAGCCCTGTATTTTGAGAGTGGAGAGCTGTCATGGAATGTATGGTTTAAGGAGATCAGACAGGTAAGATGGGGCAAGCCCATTTAGGACTTTATAAGTCAGCAGAAGCACCTTGAAGTCTGATCTAACATGGATAGGAAGCTAATGAAAGGAGGCAAAAATTGTTGTAATATGGTCAAATTTTCTGTTTTAGCTAGGACTCTGCAGCATTCTGAACCATCTGAAGACTTTTAGTACTAGCATGTGGCAGACCTCAAAAGAGAACATTACAGTAATCAAGTCTGGATGAAACAAATGTATGTATTTGAGTCTGCTTCAGACATAGAACAGGAAAGTGAAAAAGGGCAGTCTTGGTGATTTCTTTAATGTGCTTATCTAAAGGAAAGGCTGGGTTGGTAGCTACATTACTGTTATTACGTCTAACATTAGATGTGCACATGTATCTAATTACTACACTCATTTTTCATAGTGGAGTTGACTTTACCTTGAAATATGACAGCTATCTTCATTTTCAGATCTGTGTGCAGTTAGCCAGTGTGAACCTCAGATGCACAAAAAAAAAGGGTGAGGGGCATGCTCAATGTGGGTGGAGTGAAACATTTGACTCTGTCCACATTGAGCACTTCTCCGATTTGCACACAACAGTCAGGGGTACTTGGCTTCCCGTGGCATAAATCAAACCCGTCCTGACTAATCACAGTTTGGCAGTAGCATGAAGATGGCCTCATCTGATTGGTTAATTCTTCAATTTTTTCTTTTTTCCCCAATTGAAGCTAACCTCGGCCAGGCCTCCCCGCGGATTTGACATGACTATGTCTACAGTAGGAGTGCAATGAAGTGTTTCACCACACACATTGACTGACATTCACCACATGTTAATATTTAGAGGGGTGCTGTTTCACTCATTGTAAAATATTCAATGAGAAATGAGGAAGAGATGGTAGCAACGACACAGAGGAATTACCAAAACTGTTAAACGAAGTGTTTTTCTTAAAATGACAACTACTAATACTACTACTTTCAGCTGCTCCCGTTAAGGGCCGCCACTGCGGAGCATCCGTTCCATCTCTTCCTGTCCTCTGTATCATCATCTGTCACACCAGCCACCTTGCCTGTTCTCCCTCACCACATCCATAAACCTCCTCTTTGGCCTTCCTCTTTTCCTCTTGCCTGGCAACTCCATCTTCAGCATCCTTCTCCCAATATACCCAGCATCTCTCCTCGGCCCATGTCCAAACCATGTCAATCTCACCTCTCTTACTTTGTCTCCAAACCGTCCAAACTGAGCTGTCCCTCTAATGTACTCATTCCTAATCCTGTCCTTCTTTGTCACTCCCAACAAAAATCTTAGCATCTTCAACTCTGCCCCATCCAGCTCCGCCTCCTGTCTTTTCACCAGTGCCACCGTGTCCAAACTATACAACATAGCTGGTCTCACTGCCATTTTGTAAACCTTCCCTTTAACTCTTGCTGGTGCCCTTCTGTTACAAATCACTCCTGACATTCTTCTCCACCCTGGCTGCACTCTCTTCTTACCTCTCTTCAGCACTCCACATGACTTTGAACAATTGACCCCAAGTATTTAAACTCATCCACCTTCGTCACCTTTACTCCTTGCATCCTCACCATTTCACTGTCCTCCTTCTCATTCTGTCTTGCTCCTACTGACTTTCATTCCTCTTCTCTCCAGTGCATACCTCCACCTCTCCAGGCTCTCCTCAACCTATTCCGTACTCTCACTACAGATCACAATATCAACCACAAACATCATAGTCCATGGAGACTCCTGCCTCATCTAATCCGTCAACCTGTCCATCACCATTGCAAAAACGGAAGGGCTCAGAACCAATCCTTGATGTAATCCCTACTCCTCCTTGAAGCCATCTGTCATCCCTACTGCACACCTCACCACTGTCACACTGCCTTCATACACATCCTGCACTGCTCTTATATACTTCTCTGCCACTCCCAACTTCCTCATACAATACCACATCTCCTCTCTCGGCACCCTGTCATATGCTTTCTCTAAATCCATAAAGACAGAATGTAACTCCTTCAGGTCTTCTCTATACTTCTCCATCAACATTCTCACAACAAACATCACACCTGTAGTGCTCTTTCGTGGCATGAAACCATACAGCTGCTCACTAATCATCACCTCCCCTCTTAACCTAGCTTCCACTACTCGTTCCTATATCTTCATGCTGTGGCTGATGAACTTTATACCTCTGTAGTTGCTACAGTTCTGCACATCGCCCTTGTTCTTGAAAACTGGTACCAGTATGCTTCTTCTCCACTCCTCAGGTATCCTCTCACTTTCCAAGATTGTGTTAAACAAGCTAGTTAAAAACTCCACTGCCATCTCTCCTAAACACCTCCATGCCTCCTCAAGTATGTCATCTGGACAAACTACCTTTCCACTCTTCATCCTTTTTATTACTGCCTTTACTTTCTCCTTGCTAATCCACTGCACTTCCTGATTCACTCTCCCCACATCATCCAATCTTCTCTCTCTGTCATTTTCGTCATTCATCAGCCCCTCAAAGGACTCCTTCCACCTTCTCAACACACTCTCCTCGCTTGTCAGTACATTTCCATCTCTAGCCTTCCTCACCCTAACCTGCTGCACATCCTTCCCAGCTCGGTCCCTCTGTCTAGCCAATTGGTACAAGTCCTTTTATCCTTCCTTAGTGTCCAACCTCTCATACAACTCACCATTTGCCTTTTCCTTTGCCTTTGCCACCTCTCTCTTCACTTTACGCCGCATCTCCTTGTACTCCTGTCTACTTTCTTCATCTTTGACTATCCCACTTCTTCTTTGCTAACCTCTTCCTCTTTATACTTTCACACATTTCCTCATTCCACCATCAAGCCTCCTTGCCTTCCTTCCTTTGTTCAGATGACGCACCAAGTACCTTCTTAACCAGGGGTGGTAAAAGTGCTCAGAAGCTATACTCGAGTAAAAGTATAGACACCTAATTAAAAAATGACTTCAGTAATAAAAGTAGAAAGTCCCCCATTCAAAGATCACATTCTGTGGGTTCTGTTACGTTGCAGATAATGTTTTCCTCCATCTTGTCGAGCTCTTGCTTCAGCCAGCTCCATAGTGCGATGGGGATCCTGTGTGGTGGGTATATGACAGGTGTTGCATCTGGGTTAACACGGAAGTTACACTCTCCTGGGAACTCTCCTATGCCCTGGAAAACATCTATGTATTCCTTTAGTATGCTCTGTGACTATGGGTCGTTGTATGGTGACTGTGAGTCATTGTCTTTCACAACAATGTCACAACATGTTGTCTCTAGACATGTCTTCCCCCTCTCCTTCTCCTTCACCAAACAGTAGCATAGTTTCTCATTTCTCATAGCTTGGAGCCCTGCATCAGTAGAGGCTGTAGCTTGGGGCCCCCGCATCAATAGTGACTAGCTTGGGCCCTGCATCGTGATGCAGGGTTGGAAGAAACATCCCTTGCAGGGTATGATTGGGGATCCCTACTATACGCGAACACAATACCCCTGACCTTTTGGGGCCCCTCGTGGTCTGGGGCCCTGGGGCACTCGCCCAGCATGCCTGGTCCGTAATCCAGCCTTGGCTGCAGCAACTGTCCAATCAATCAGTATGCTGCTTAAAGTATGATATGATGGTACAAAAAAAAAGTATGCCATGATGGCGCCTCCAAAACGTAAATATTCCTTCGGCGCTTCCAAAAGAAAAATGAAGAAAATAGAGACAGAAAACAGAAGTCGGGATTCAGATATGTGTCATGGACTCATTCATTGCAAGTGAAGGAATTGATACAGATGTTCTTTAGTAATTCACAGGTGTATATTAGCCAATTCTGTTCAGAAGCAGTTAAGCTGTGGCTGACAGACAGCAAACCTTGAACAATTTACGTGGCTACTAGCATGTATGAGGTCAGTCAGGGTAGCTAGCTTAATTAGTCTAGCGCATTTGTGTAGCAGAAGTCGGGATTCAGGTGTGTATCATTTGTCACGTTTTGAACCATTTTATTTTCTTTGTCTTATCTTTTGCCCAGTTTTATTTTTGCCCATAGAAGATATAAATTCTGTTTTGGATTTAATTTTGTCACTATAGATATCTGATGTTTATCATCAGACATTCGCAGTGATGCAACTTTTTGTGTAGCTCCTGTTCTGCCACTTGCTGAGTGACAGCATTGTAGCTAATCTAGTATCAAACTGGGATCTGTTTTTATTGTTTGTTACATTTGGCCACATGTTTCTCATATATTCTATTTGGCTATTTACAGGATATTGTCATGGGTAATTGGGAGCCCATTAAGCATAATTAAATCCCTTCAGTCATTCTGGCAGTTCCACTGAAAGGACATTGGAAACCTGCTTTCTATGCACTGGAAAATATTCTGTTTGTGCACTCAAGGCAATTGGTAAATCATCATATTGGATGAATTACAGATAACATCTGTGTATAATAGAATGTTGTTTCTTTCATGTTGTTGAATACTCATTCACACCTCAACAGTATTAATTTTTCTAGGTGGAGTGATCTTTGTTGTCATTTTATTCTGAATTGTGTGACTGCTGTTGAGTGTTGGCTGGGTTGTATCGTTTTTCTGCAAACATGCCTGTCGTCAAGAGTTGTATCACCCTCATTTTTTGTTGACAGTTTAGAATAACTGTGTCTTGAGGATGTTGCTGAGACCTCTGAATTAAGGTCTGAGGGAATAATTCTTGATGAACATCTATTGAATGGAGGTATGTTTACTACAAATGTGTGTTTTGTGTATTAATGTCATGCAAGGATTATTCCCACTTTATAGATTGCACAAATGTTTTTGCCACATTGTGGTAGTAGTTAAAGGGTTGTAATGGTTTCCTCATAACACAAATAATAGTTTTATATCGTTATATAGTATATATATATATAATAATAATAATTATTATTATTATTATTATTATTATTTTTTTTTTTAATAGTTCTTGGCTCCAGGCAAAGGCAGAAGGGCCCCAAAAGAAAATTTTGGCCATGGCCCCTGTTGTCTATGTAAGGCAAGGCAAGGCAAATTTATTTGTATGGTACATTTCAGCATCAAGGCAATTCAAAGTGCTTTACATAAAATATAAATGGCATTAAGAAAAGCAACACAAGGCAATAAAAAGACATTTAAAAACAAGAAGGATGAGTTAATGTTACAGTGCAGTGTAAGATGAAAATCAAAAGCTTCAAATTTTATTTAATAAAAGGCAGTGGAAAACAGGAAAGTCTTCAGCCTCGATACGAAAGAACTGAGAGTTGCAGCAGACCTGCAGTTCTCCGGGAGTTTGTTCCAGATATGTGGTGCATAAAAACTGAAATCTGCCTCTCCATGTTTAGTTTTGACTCTGGGGACAGAAAGCAGACCTGTCCCAGATGATCTGAGCAGTCTGGATGGTTCATAGTGTAGCAGTAGAGCAGAAATGTATTTTGGCCCTAAACCATTAAACCAAGAGCAGAGTTTTAAAATCAATTCTTTGACAGACAGGAAGCGAGTGTAGTAACCTCAGAATTGGAGTGATGTGATCCACTTTTTGGTCTTAGTAAGGACTCGAGCAGCAGCGTTCTGAATCAGCTGCAGCTGTTTGATCGATTTTTTAGAAAGACCTGTAAAGACACCGTTACAATAGTCGAGTCAACACAAAATAAATGCATGGACAAGTTTTTCCAAATCCTGCTGAGACATGTCCTCCATAGTTTTATGGTTGATGGGATCAAATTGTGTGTCATGCTATTTGAATTGACTTTAGGCGGACACGGGGACAACACATGCCCTGTACCTAGTGCAGAGGCACTGACTTCCTGTCTAATTTTCTGAATTTTGTTATTGAAGGAGGAGGCAAATTTATTGCAGGATAGAAATTCAGAGGCTACTGCCACGGGGGGTTGTTAGCCTGTCATCAGTAGCAAACAAGGCATGTACATTATAATTGTTTTTGACAATGATGTCAGAGAAGTAGGACCGCCTTGCATTTCTCAGCTCCAAATTATAAATGTGCTGTCTCTCTTTAGAGACGTCATAAAGAACAGTAAGATTTGTTTTTCACCACCTGCATTCAGCTTTATGACACTCTTTTTTCTATTCTGACCAAAGTGGCACAAAACTGGCACATCTCCATGGAGGTCTTTCCTTGCCAGAGACCACCTTCACCTTAGCGGGTGCAATGGCATCAATAACATCTGTAATTTTAAGATTAAAATTATCTACAAGCTCACCAACTGAGACCCGAGAGAGGACGGGTATGGAAGAGAAAGCCCGAATAGATATTTCACTGGTGCTTTCAGTGATGTGCCATTTTGTGATTACCTCCGTTTGAACATTTGTGTGCATGGAGATAGTACTCTCAAAGAAAACACAGGAATGATCGGAGAGAGTGACATCAGTCACCACAACCTTAGAAATGTTCAGGCCCTTGGAGATAATTAAGTCCAGAGTGTGTCCTTTGTGTGTGGGCTCCGTCACATGCTGAGTCAGTCCATAGTTACCAAGAACACAACACAGTTCTTTAGTTCTGCTGCCCTGGGGATTGTCAGCAAGGATATTTAAATCATCAGCAATAGCTACACTGTCAAGTTCAATACAGATTATAGACAGCAGTTCAGTTAAATCATCAAAAAAGTTCGAGCGGGATAATAGATGGATGTATAAGCCTTGTATGATTAAACTGTGGTGCATTCAGGCAAGTATAGTTGTAATGGCCTATTTCGTTTAACATATGCATTTCAGAACCTATTAAGTATGATTGGCCTTGGACGGGCTAGGCCCACCTGATTTTCTCCATGCCCACTGTGATTTCTGCCTATGCAGTTGTCAAGAACACTTCGACACACTCCCTGGAGGACCTGGGGATTGAACCAGTGGCCGTTCGATTACTAGATGACGTGCTCTACCTCGTGAGCCATGCCAGGACTCGTACACAAGAATTTGAACAGTACCATCTTGTGCAAATTGGCGGTCATGCTGGAACAGTGACTGGACAAAATGATGTTATGTTGACGTCAGTAAAAAAAATTTTTGTTTGTCAGAAATTACATATTTAATTTACTGAGAAAAGTTTAACGCTGCGTTGGCCAAATTGTGCGAAGACATTGACACCATAAAAATGAATTGGCAATTGTGGCAGCATGATGGTCTCATGGTTGATAATTTAAGCTTGAGGAGCCCAGCCCAGAATGTAACCAAGAATCCAATCTATTGAATGTTTGTCAGTTTTTTAAGTTGTTTGTGTTTGTTTTTGCTGACCTGCACCCTGATCTGAGGGGAAGGAAGGACCCAAGGAAACAAGAACGTTCCTGTTCCAATATATTACCTAGTCTCTTAAACCAGCCTATCTCTTGCATCGTATTCTAATGCTCCAGCTGGGGTGAAAGACCCCCATGTGGCATGAGAGACGACATATGTATTGTCTAATTTTCATTACAAAGTAATTTTTTTACTATACAATATTAACTTAATACAATGTTTAATTTGTTTTTGTTCATTATCATTGGGTTTAACAACAGTAAGGCATATTGTCCGGTCACTAATATCATTTGGAGATACGTGCAAGAGCTGCTCCACTGAAAACAAGTTGGAAACCTGACAGAATACCCGAAAGAGAAGAGTGGCACATAGCTTTGGAATGACTTCATTCACATGAGAGTCTGTCCTTGTTTTCAAGTATAAACGTGGGACCAGTCTGATGAAACGAAAAGGGTGATTTTTGCCCACAATAACTTGTCCAGTCCTTATACAACTCGGCAGCACTATTTAACTCGGTGGTGGGCAGTTTCTCTCCCCCCCCGCCCTCTCAAGCGCTCTCCATCACTCATACTGTCGTCACATGACCAGAAGGTCGCAGTGTTTCTCTATAATGTCCAACTACAGAGTACAGGAGACTGTGTTTCTTGGATGGCGATCTTCGTAGGCATGATGACAGACATGGAGAGATTGTTTTCTGCTTAATTCCCATTTATTTGCTTAATTCTTATGTGCAACCGATTTATTTGCGTCGGCTGATGTTCATCTAATCGTGTGTTTATGTATAAGATGTCATTTGGTGTGGGACTTATGCCTGCTGGCCTGCAGCAATGTCCCAAACTTCTGATCTGTCTGGAGGTTTGGGTTGAACAAGTAGCCCCTATGTGAGGCTGAGTATCAACATTTCTGACCACCATCAGAAACCCAACGTTGTTGTCGCTCCGTTGTTGTAGTAGCGTCTGATGGCCAGCTGAGGGTGCTGCCCTATAATGTTGCAACGAGCAGAACAGCCTACCGTGAGCCGGTGAGCAGGATGCTTTAGAATAGAATAGAATAGAATAGAATAGGAGAGGCCAGAAACAAGACGTTGTTGTTGTTGTTGTTGTTGTTGTTGATGATGACGATGATGACGACGATGATGATGATGATGACATGATAATAATGATAATAATAATGGCAGTGATAATGACGGTAATGACCTTTAATAACGCATAATACTAATTTTGATGATGATGGCTGAAGTAACAATGCTAATAATTATAATGCTTGTCAAATTACAGTCACGATAAAAGCAAAGTTGATGATAATGATGAGGATGCGTTAACTGTTCTATTTGTCATCCGAAGGAACAAAGAGATTTTCACAATTACATTGTCTAACACGCTGACTGCGCCTCGACCTCAAAGGATCAAATAAGGCCGAATCTCAAAGCCAAACCATAGCCTTTCTTCTATTGCACCTTGTTGCCTACAGACATGGTTTTCCAGCTTCAGATAAACAGCCATCGCCTTTCATGTCCTTGCAAACACATATCCATACTGTTGTTCATTCAACAATTAAATGAATAAATAAATAATGGGGGCCATCACAAGATCTGTGCACAGTTTATAACTAATAACAGCAGCACCTCAGCTGAGAGATGGTGTAAATTGCGGTAGTCCCTATTATTATGTTTAAAGCTACAGAAATAAGAAGAGAATCGAATAGCATGTAGATGACCCAACACAACTGTCCAAGATGCTTTTTATTTATTCATTTTTTAATTCTGGACAGTTAGAGCGATATCCCCCCTCCCCAAATCTGTCCCGTGCCGTCCTGCTCTCTGATTGGCTCAAAGTTCCGCGCTGGGCCGGACCGCCGCTCCGCTGCTCGCTGTGTCGCCAGCGGGCCCAATCCCGGACGGCGAGTCGCTGCAGGCAATATCGAGATATGTGCTGCTCCAGTGAGCAGGCAGCCCGTTCAAGTTTTCATTTAGGATAGTGCTCCGATTCTTTTATTCAACAGGCGGAAACAAGGACTCTCTCTCTCTCTCTCTCTCTCTCTCTCTCTCTCTCTCTCTCTCTCTCTCTCTCTCTCTCTCTCTCTCTCTGTCTCTCTGTCAACAGCGCCGTTCACTTGCCTCCCTCCCTTCAGAGCGATCTATGCGCGGACTGTCATTCAAAACTACTACTGCCACATTCTGAGCGCTCACGTGTTTGACCGTAGTTCCAGCATTAACAAGTTAGTATTCCCACACCTTCTCATTCGGATATCCTCTTTCTCCGTTTGCCATCTCAGCAGACCTCCTCGGCTTGTAGTGAAGCCCGAATGACAGCCGTGCGTCTTTCTCGCTTAATTTGATCGAATGAAATGGAATGAAATCCCGTTTAATGGAGAGGTGAAGAGAGTGCTGGTGATAAAAGCATGGTCTGCCCACAGTCCACCAGCGGATAACAGAGTGAAGATATTTCATCACTGCTGCAAGTTACAAAGTAAGTCTGTCACACTCACTAGTTCCCTTAAAGCGATGGCTTCTCCGTTTGTTAACCGCACTATTTTAATGCAATGTATACAACCTAATTGAACGGCATGCTCAAGGAAACAGTGAATTCTCAGAGGTACATGACATGGCTGATTATTCTCTTATGCAATATGATTGCATGTGAACAGATCACTTATGATAACTCAATGAGCGTTTACTTCTTCATAGCTGTGGGGGCAATTAATGCTAATTTTGTACACATAATCAAGGCATTTTGTCACAGTTTGGCTATGAAACACACAAGGCACAAGTGATGAACCAGCACACCAGATCTGACCATGGATGCTGTGTGTGAAATAGTGAAATAAGATATCTTCTATAGTCCAGAGGATGGATTGTGTGGCGGGGGGGATTGAAACACCAGTGTGGTGTAAGGAGAAACATATGAACAGGTGGAAAAGAAAAATATCTCTGTGAAGGAAACCGATCGTTTCCCTGTCAATCTCTGCTCCTGTGTAATAGTATTTAAACACACGTGTAAGGTGCGATGCCAATTGCCAGTGATGAGCTTCTTGCCCAGTTTTAATATAGGTTGGCTTATTGGAAACATGTCTGTTTTGTGGATATAGATAGGGTTTCGGAAATGGAAGAGAAAAAAAAGATCAGAATTAGAAATTAGCAGTAGAAATTAGCAGAATTAGAGGTACAAATATGCACACAGGAGTGCATAAAGTCCGGATATGCAGCATGTCTATTAACAATAGAATAGAATAGAATAGAATAGAATACAATAGAGTCAAAGAAATATTTGCTTCATTCGTGCTCCTTCAGGTTTGAAAAGTTTGCGGAGCTCTTGCCTCCAACAGGAATCATTGCCACAATACAAGACACATCGCTGTGTAGAGGTAATGTCGTTTGCGAGTTAAACATATAATACATTTAACTAATAGCTGCACATTAAGGGATAATCTTTGTGAGATATCTTTAAACGTTTCATCTTACGTCGATGTCGAAAGGCTGTGTGTGTGCGTGTGTATGTGTGTGTTTGTGTATGTGTGTGTGTATATACATATATACATATATATATATATATATATATATATATATACACATATGAACTCGATGTATTCCTGTTTATCTCCGACGGAAAGCAAGACGGAGTAGTTTGAGCTGTCTGATGGGGTCTTGTGGGCCCTAATGCACTGGACTGTCTGTACCAGGAGATGTCCAATTGATAACAGTAATGACATATCTGCCCACTGCCCCTCCCTCGTACCCTGCCTCAGCCCCTCCCCTCCAGAATCCAAGCAAGCTTTCTATGTGAAATTGCATAAGGGCCAGTTACATCACAGATGGGAAATTACCAATAGCCGCCAACTAAATGCCGGTAACTTTTGGCTGTCGCCTATTACTCTCACTACACACCAGCTGCTTTGGCAGCAACGATCATCTGGATGTCGTGCTCTATTTTTAAAAACCCATTTGGTTGGTGGAGTCATTAAAGTAGTGGGCGGTGAATTTTTTTTGGGATACGCGAGCCTCTACGGCGGGTAGCCGAAACAGTTGACCTGGTTATATTTGATCCTGTGTGTGAGTTAATGTCTAATTTAGCTGACAAGTCGTATTGCAAAACAAATCAGTGTAGGGACAGAAAGAAAACATTAACCAAAGCTTGTTAGACCCATCTTACAGCAAATAGATGGGCTTTGTGAGTTGATTTTGTCTTAAGTTGGCCTTTTTTTTTCTGATAACTCAACGTTGTGGTAACGCTGGTGTCCCAGGTTGAAGACACAGAAGCGGTGGTCTTTGTGGTTATTGCACCAGAATGGAGCTTCTCTGGACCGGCGTGCTGCTGCTGCTGCAGATGGTCCTGATGTCCACCGCTGCCAGGGGTGAGTTAACGCCACACTACACAACACCGTTACAACAACAGTGACAACAACAACCTACCAACCATTTTAACTAGGGTTGCGGCGCAGGGCATGTAGCTGTTGATCCTGATTTCTAGATACAACGACTACGGCATCACCAAGAACAGCAGTTACAATAATACAGCGAGTACCGCTATATGCAGCTCAAGAGGCAGGGCTCTGGATTCCTCCCCTCCCATGATGGAGTGGCTCTGCTTTACACAGAAAACCCCCACCCAGAGACTGACACTTTTATCACTCAGTGTTTGATTTTCACTTTTAAAATATTTTGAAATTGCTCTGCCTTGGGAAACTGACTGCCAAAGGGGCTTTTTTTGTTATCCTTCAGTTACTCTTGCCTATCTATATGGGGTTGCTTGTTGAAGGGCTGTCTCTCTACTTTACTCTGCTTCGCTGGGCCCTAAAAAGACCGAAAAATAGAGAAAACTGGAAATAGAAGACAAATATGTAAAACAATGTGCACGCACGCTTGCACACACACACACACACACACACACACACATGCACACACACACTCACACACACACAAATGATATATCACTGCCTGGGCTTAAAGCACAATGGGCAGACGGTGGTGCAATGTGGCGCCCGTTGGAGTACAACAAAGCGCCGATGAGGGTCTAGTACCCTAAACAGACCAAAAAAATACAAGAAAGAAAGAGAGAAAACAAACAATAAACGATCCCTGAAGGATAATAAACGAGAACAAAACCAATAACAACATCGCTGGGTACATGCATGAGGATTACATGGCTCCTCCGGGGCTCCGGTACGTGATGGGCAGACGGTGGTGGACGTGGCGCCCATCGGAGAGATTGGAGCGGACGATGAGGGTTCAGTGGGAACAAAGGCGCATTCAGCGCCACCAGGCCCAGCCAGCACACAGACACGGGGCTGAAAGTAAACACGGGAGCCATAGACCGCAATGAGATGAGATTAGATTAGCCTATTAGAGATGTTTGCTGTGCAATGCCGCAGTGTTTTCTCCCCCCTCACCGCCTCAAGTCTGTGAATGAAACCAGGGCCGCCAGCAGTGACCGAGAAAGATAAAGAGAAGGGGGATGTGAGAGAGAGAGAGAGAGAGAGAGAGAGAGAGAGAGAGAGAGAGAGAGAGAGAGAGAGAGAGAGAGAGAGAGATGAGGGGTGAATTAGATGGAAAGTAAAAAAGAGACTTTGTGATTGTAAAAAATAGACAAAAAAGAAAGGTGTGCATCTGGAAGAGAGAGTGAGCGAGACAGACACGGAGTACAAAAGCAAGACGGGGATGGAAAGAGAGCAGGACAAAAGACGGGTATGGACGAAATGGGATAGGAAAGGAAATTAGGATGACATAAGTAAAAGGGGGGAAGGAGAGGAGAAGAAGGGAGCTGATAGGAGAGGACAAAGGTAATGAGGGGTAGGGATGAGGACGGGGGTTGAGAGACACAGAGGAAGAAAATGGTTGAGGGGGGTTGTCGAATATTAAAGATAGAGGGGAAGAAAGGGGGCAGGGGAGGGTGACAGGAAGAAAAGAGAGAAAGAAAGGAGGACGGAGAAAGGGTAGAAAGAACTAAGACACCCTCCAGATACTAAGGTTGCTCTTGAGGTTTGTGATCGCAGCCCTGAATGAGTGTTACGGCTCATGGGCGACACAACCGCAGACCAAGCCTTGATGACTTTCTCATAATGGGCTCGTCTTGTGTAGCCATATATCGCTCCTCCCTTCATTTTAGCACCACAGTAGGGCAGGGGGAGAAAACTCTTCCTTTAGTTTCTGTAAGGTGGCAATGAAGATGAGAAGATATCCAGGGCTTACTTCATCGATTTAAGAAGGCTGTAGGGGAGGTGATGTCATGTTTTGTCCCCATGATTAGCATTCCTGTGATCGAGCTGACTGAATTAGTACGGTGTGGTAAACATCAAATGGTTGCTGTCTCCTTGGTCAGTCTTGTTTTTCTCAAAACAAATGAATAAGTCTGCCGATTGGGTTTGCTAATTAGCGGCACGGTGGCCCAGTGGTTAGCACTGTTGCCTCACAGCAAGAAGGTCCTGGGTTCGAACCCCAGGCTGTCCCAGGTCCTTTCTGCGTGGAGGTTGCATGTTCTCCCTGTGTCTGTGTAGGTTTCCTCCGGGTGCTCCGGTTTCCTCCCACCATCAGAAAGACATGCATGTTAGGGTTAATACTCCTGTCTGTGCCCCTGAGCAAGGCAATGGAAAGAAGAAGGGGAGTTGGCCCCCGGGTGCTGCAGCAGCCCACTGCTCCTATACAGTAGCATGGGTTAAATGCAGAGGACACATTTCATCTTAAACAAACAACTGTACAATGACAAAATAAAGTGGCATTCTTTTCTAATTCCACTTGTTTCCAACGCATTTTCTGCAAACAAGTGTGAATATTTCGATGCAAGGCGGGATGGGCCAAAGTAGCCCACTACTCCACATTTCCAGATGCTTGGCCCCCAAGGGTCTCACTTTGATAGCTAACTGCCCAGAAAAGAGGAAGAAGACTTAAAGTAATTGGAGTCGAAGTAATAAAACAAAAAAGCAGAACATGAAGAGTAGAGTAGAAAAGTGAAATGGGCCTCTTTTTTTTTAGCAGGTTGCATCCTGTTGTTATTCTCCGAGGGTTAAAAGAAGGAACTCTTCCGTTAGTAATTTGATGATCCCAAGTCATTCGCAGAGATCAGCACATGTATACGGCAGACCAGTCTCTGGGGCGACTGTAGAAACAGCCAACAATAAACAGCAAAGCATCACGGGATGCAATGACAAACATGAACTTTTTGAACCGAGCTAGTCAAGGTGACCCCTCTGCAAATAAATTTCAAGTACATGTACATATCACTTTACATGTACATGTGTACATATGTACATATAAATGACACTTTATCGCCTCTTATTTTGCCTGTATATAATCAATCCTTGTGTATATATCTGAAGATTGTTGTGCTGTAGTGTTGTTATTCTGTGTTAAGTACACAGAGAGCCTCGAAACCAGAGACAAATCCCATGTAGTGCAAACCTACATGGCCAATAAACATGATTCTGATTCTGAAATAAAGTGTGCTTCATCAACAGTATAGCTTTCCACACCCAGGCTGTTGATCGTTAACCCTTTTCAGCATCTTAACCTCGATATGCTCGATCCAGCTACACCACAGACAAGCCGTTGCCCTAACCAAAGGTGGCAGATTGTGGGTGCTCAGGGGCTTGACCTACCTTTGCTTCAAAAAAAAAACTAAATAAAATAAAATAAGATAAATATGCAGAACCAAATCAAAACTATGTCTTTGGAGAACTGGAACGAAATTGGTTGTGTCGTCAGCCATAGAATAGAATAAACCAAACTCATGACGGGATATTACCTGTGGGACTTTACCAAATACGTGAGCGGAGGCTACACACACCTCCAGCATGTACCTAAAACGTTGATATACATCAAACTGTCGATTTTCAACTTGTGTATACTGTATCAGTAACGTTTAAAACTATGTCACATTTTTTCATAGGTAGGCACGGTGGCCCAGTGGTTAGCACTGTCACCTCACAGCAAGAAGGTCCTGGGTTCGAGCCCCAGGGTTGTCCAACCTTTGGGGTCATCCCAGGTCGTCCTCTGTGTGGAATTTGTATGTTCACCCCATGTCTGCGGTGGGTTTTCTCCGGGTGCTGTGGTTTCCCCCACCATCAAAAGAAACATGCATGTTAGGGTTAATACTCCTGTCTGTGCCCCTGACCAAGGCAATGGGAAAAGAACTGGAGTTGATCCCCGGGCGCAGCATGAAGGCAGCAGCCCACTGCCCCTAGCTGCACAGATCACAGTTAGGATGGGTTAATTTGCAGTAAATGAATTTCCCCAAGGGGATTAATAACCCATCCATCCATCCATCCATTATCCAAACCGCTGATCCTGCTCTCAGCGTCGCGGGGATTAACAAAGGAAACTTAATTTTTAATTAAAACTTAATCACACCGGACAAGTTGCTCTAGAGTTTTGGTGCTTGAAAGGGTTGTCGATATATACAAAAAAAATCCCAATTTTATTTTCATGACAGTAAAGCTTTTTTTGTGGGGAGAGTATGGGAAAGTCCAAACTATATGCACTTTTGTGTCTGTCCATTCAGATGACCACACACAAACATATCATAAGTTGGCATCTTTGGCCCAAACTGTATTAATAAGTCACACTCATATTTAACGATGTCCGCCCTGGTCAGATGCCACCACACTAAGGAGCATCTTGCACGGGGTAATACTATGTGGCTATGGAGCAGGTTTCTGGAGTCAACATGGCTGCCCCTGAAGACAGCCAATGACCAAATTCTTGCAATGAATGTCTCTGGTTAGAAAAGGTTAGTGCTCCCGGCATGTCCTTGGCACAGAGGGGAATGCCTAGCATCAGATGACCGGTATTTTCCACTTTGAACACGGAGCATCGGACAGGAGCAGGAGGGATGGAGGGAGGGTACAGAGGGAGGGAAAGGAGAGATAAATAGATTTTTTTAAAAATTGACATAGAAATACTAAAAAATATTCAAGAGTGGTGCAGTGAATGAGCTAGAAGGAGCCAAAAATAAAGAGAAAGAGGTCGACAGGGAGAGAGGTGACCCCTAAGAGAGAGAGAGAGAGAGAGAGAGAGAGAGAGAGAGAGAGAGAGAGAGAGAGAGAGAGAGAGAGAGAGAGATATTTAGGCCCTTATTGTGGCAGCTGCCAGAGAGGCACATGAACTGCACTCAACAGACTTACACAACCTCACTGCAAAGACCAGCGTCTGGGCCAACACGTGTGTGTGTGTGTTGTGTGTGTGTGTGTGGTTAAACATGAGACTGAGCAGCTGAGAGATTAGCATTCTCCCCTGTTAGTAGGCTGGCTAAACTGTGAGCTTTATTATTGGGGTCAAAGCATGGTAGTAGGCCAATGCTTTCTAAACTACCAATGGATTTGGACGTGCAGAGTTTATCAACAACAGCCAGTACTGCAGTCAAGGTCAATCCCAAATATGTTAGATACCCATGTCTTTTACAAGGCGTAGCCTAATATATCTTATTTTATCCAGCTATTTGCCTGATTGCTGCATGCAATTCCATCCTCTTTGGCCTTCCTCTCAAGTGTCTTCATAAACTTCAACTGGTCCAGAATTCAGCTGCCTGTATCATTACCAGAACTCCTTCCACAGATCATATCACTCCTGTTCTTCAGCAACTCCTTTGGCTCCCTGTTAAATACTGTATTGACTTCAAGATCCTGCTTCTCACCTTTAAGGCCCTTAATAACCTAGCTCCCTCGTATCTTTCCGAACTCCTTCATACCCACACGCCCTCCCGCACTCTCAGATCCTCTTCTGCTCTCCAACTCACTACACTATCGGCCCGCTTGACTACCATGGGGTCTAGAGCCTTCAGTTGTTCTGCCCCCCGCCTATGGAACGCTCTCCCACAAGACATTCGCAACACTGACTCTCGTTCAACCTTCAGATCCCATCTCAAAACGCACCTTTTCACACTGGCATATTCAGTCTGATCCACACTTCACTGAGTTTTGTGCAGATGAGGATTTTATACTTATCTGTTGTGTTAACTTTTTAGTCTACCCTGCTTTGTTTTGATTTTATGCTGTGTGATACAGCGCTGCTTGTTTGTTTTTGTTTGTATATTATTATTGTTATTATTATTATTGTTATTATTATTATTGTCAGTGTAAATGTACATGATGTATGTATGTGTGTGTGTGTGTGTGTGTGTGTGTGTGTGTGTGTGTTTGTGTGTGTGTGTGTGTGTGCACATAGACCCATGTATGTGTGCCCATGATGTAAAATGTACTATGACCATTATTAAGAGGTCAAATTGTATGAAGCTTAGCTAGCAGGAACATATTGTGTGTGTGTGTGTGGGGGGGGGGGGGGTTCAGGACAGGATGTACTAACACGTGTATGTGTTTGAATTAGAATCAGGATCTGTTTATTATTAACCAAGTAATTTTCACATACCAGCAATCGGACTTGGTGGACTGCTCACGTAGGACACAGGAGACATGATGGGAGCTAGAGGAGCTCTACCTCACAATATGCAAACTGCACAGGATGAATACTAAACGCTAATAAAACCAACAGGAAAATAAATGGATACTAGGTGACCCCGAACGAGAGCAGCCGAAAGGAGAAGAAAAAAATTGTATACTAGGAATATTGCCCTGTGCATTCCCTTGATTTTTTTTTGTGTGTGTGTGTTATGCTGGAGACACTGCTCCGCTTCTCTCCTATCTTACAAGTTCTGTCACTTCCTTGTAGTGTCCACTCAGGCAGATACGCCTTAGCAAACAAAAGCAAGAGGTACATCCCAGGTCTGTATTTGTGATTTCCTGGTGCACGTTATTTATTTATTCTATTTATTTTCATTTCCCTCCCCAAACAATGAAAAGTCTCCAAGTTCCTCAAAATGAATGTTTATGATTCCAGCTCAGACCACCCTGTCGGTCAATTAAACAGTGATGCAGACAGCAGGAGAGAGACAGACAGACAGACAGACAGACAGGCAGGCAGGCAGGCAGGCAGGCAGGCAGGCAGGCAGGCAGGCAGGCAGGCAGGCAGGCAGGCAGGCAGGCAGGCAGGCAGGGAGAGTGTGAACAAGAATAGGCGAGGCAGCAGAACAGTGATGGAGCAGACATGAAGTGGGAGTTAGACAGGGAGGAAAAAAGAGAAACACAGAAAGAGAGTGTCAAGCCTCTTTATTGTTCCAAGTGGAAACAAGCACGTTGGCAGATGCCCTGAATGCAAACAAGTAGACACTGCCCATAAATCTGAGTAAATAGATGTTAACACACACACACACACACACACACAGACACACACACTCCTACACAACTACACACTCATGCACACACACTCCTACACACCTACACATACACACGCACTCCTACACACCTACACACATACACACACATACACATACATTCCTACACACCTACATAAACACACACATGCACTCCTACACACACACACACACTCACATACACACGCACTCACTCACTCACACACACGCACTCCTACACACACACACACACTTACATACACATGCACTCCAACACACACACACACATGTGCTCCTACACACCTACACACACACACACACACACACACACACACACACACACACACACATGCGCACACGCATGGTTTTATAACCTCCCGCCACACACACACTCATTAGAAAGGAATGTTATTAGCATACGAAGGCTAATGATTCTGCATGGGAAAACATTGATGCAAAGCTAATAGGACGATGGGAGGGGTGGAACAATTTATAGAGTACCCAGTGGCGAGATAGCAAGGCTAATGAGCAGTACTATAGAAAGCCGTGGCAAGTTCAGTTAACTTAAAGGAACATTTTTTGAGTTTTAACTTTAACGACACAACACAACATGCCGGATGTCTCCATCAAAATGGGCCTCTGTGAGTACGTCACAGTCTCAGTATGACCATCCATAACCGGATTCACATCCCTGATCCCGCTGACAGCCTATATGGGTCATTTTGTTTTATGCTGTTGATTTATGAAAAAAAAAAACAAACAAAAGAAAGGAGGCCGTCTGGGTGGCGTGGCAGTCTATTCCATTGCCTACCAACACGGGGAACGCCATTCGAATCCCCGTGTTACCTCCGGCTTGGTCAGGAGTCCCTACAGACCCAGCTGGACATGTATGCGGGTGGGAAGCCGGATGTGGGGATGTGTCCTGGTCGCTGCACTAGCGCCTCCTCTGGTTGGCCGGGACGGCTGTTCAGGGGGGAGGAGGAACTGGGGGGGAATGGCGTGATCCTCCCACGTGCTAAGTTCCCCTGATGAAACTCCTCCATGTCAGGTGAAAAGAAGCAGCATGTGGTAGTCTGCAGCCCTCCCTAGATTGGCAGGGGGGATGGAGCAGCAACCGGGAAAGCTCAGAAGAGTGGGGTAATTGGCCAGATACAATTGGGGAGAAAAGGGGGGGGGGGGTTAAAAAAAAACGAGTATTGATGTAAAAGTGGAGGAAGGTGTGGGTTAATCCGTCTCAGTCGTTTTCTGGTCCCACCCGTGCTGCTGCTGTTTGGGTAAATAAAGCACATCGACCTGTCTGCTAAAGTCAACAGTAATTGGTGTGCTAATGACTATTTTACGACTTGGTGTTGGTGAACATCTGCCTGCCTCCTTATTTAAAGTGTAATAGACAAAGAAAGCGCCAAAGAAGCCACAAAGAGAGCGAGTGAGGGCTCAATGGAGAGGGTGCGAGAATGAGACATAAAGAGCGGACATCGCTCATTCCCTGAAGAGTGAGTGATCACATACCGTAAACACACCTCGCCTGCACTAAATGAATCGGACTGTATAAACATCATGTCAGCGTGAACACAAACAGGCATGCAGATAAATCACACACACACACACACACACACACACACACACACACACACACACACACACACACACACACACACACACACACACACACACACACACATCCTCTCCACCCTACGCCTGCTGTTGGAGCATGACATACCTCCTAAGTCACAGCTACCTAATGTAAATACCATTTGATGTGCTGATAACCGTTTTATGATGTGGTGCTTGGTGGGCATCTGCCTCCTCGTCAGCTGGTCTTATCTCGAAGCCGAAGGCTAGGGCAGGATAAACCATATCTTAATCTTCAAAAAGTCTCCGCAAGACTTTTTGAAGACCGGTTTTCTTACATGTTCTCAGCTTGAAAACCATTTCAGAAAACCTCTTGGTGCTCTTGTCAAGCAGCAAATACTTTCCATCTCAAGACAAATTACAAGAAACCTTTGAGCCTGTAGTCCTGTGCGCATGTGTTCAGATTCAATTTTCCCTTCTGTTTGCGATTTATACCAGATAAAAAGAGAAATATTTAGTGCTGGTTTAAGTGTGTGTGTGTGTGTGTGTGTGTGTGTGTGTGTGTGTGTGCTTATTACATGGTGATTAGCAGACAAAGGGCAGCTTTAAAAGCCTTAAATGGTCCCCTTAGATCCTCTTGTAAAATCTTAATGTCTGGGCCAAATGTTGTCCTGCTGCTGGGACCTGCAGAGGTGGCCATACTGCCTACATCTGTGAAGCCTGTTCATACCAGCTGCTCATTTTCCAAAACAGCTAGATATGACGATAATAGTGTCAAATTTAATAAGTTTGCGATGTTTACGCCTTTATGGACAGTCTGACATGATCATATTATGGTTTTCCACACAGGGTCCTGAGCCTTGGTTTAGGAATGGGTATATTTTCAGGGTCTTCTATAACAGGGTTTTCTAGACATATTGGATACCAGGGACTCCCAATTACACATACAGCAGATAGTGACCTGATAGTGAAAGGACTTGTTGTAAAAAAAGGGTGTCTAGATCATAATAAATGCATGTCAGGCTTGCTGCCACTAGGGCGGTGTTGGCAACACCTATAAATAAAACTTAGGATCAGTCTAGCCGTGCTTTTCTATTCTGTCTCTCGCTGATCTTATGCTGCTCATTTATAGCAAAAGAAACAATGCTGGAATTTAACTACGTCTTGCTGGGGATCCGTTTGGACTCCCTCAACGACTCGCCGAGGGTCGCTGGTCGCTCTTTGGGAAGCCCTGTTGTGGAGCCCTCAGGTTTATGGGGCCTGTTAATGTTAAAGGCTATTAGTGTGAGTTTAGATAAAGTCAATGTTTGCTTTGACACTGCTAATGGCAGGGCAGGAATGGGCGGTCTGGTCCGTCACAATGGGGGTTAACGGCGTGTCACAGTGAAAGACCCCGTGTCTGCATGCGTACACGTAATACACATACAAGAGCATGGTGTTTGGCATGGATGTGTGTGAGTGTTGTGCATTTGTGTGAATGTGAGAAAGGAGAGGGTAAAGAGCTGAGTGCGAGAGAGAAGATAAGAGAGGACAACAGATGAGGCAGTGCAGAGAGATACAGAGAGAAGAATGGTTTTGGGCTCTCCCTTGAAAGGATAAAATGTCTGTCTCCAGACGTAAGTGATGAGACGATGTGAACTCACCTGACATCAGACCACAGACACACTGCAGCCTATGCATGTGTGTGTTAACACTGCAGCCTATGCATGTGTATTAACACTGCAGCCTATGCACGTGTGTATTAACACTGCAGCCTATGCACGTGTGTTAACACTGCAGCCTATGCATGTGTGTATTAAGTATTAACACTGCAGCCTATGCATGTGTGCATGAACACTGCAACCTAGGCATGTGTGTATTAACACTGCAGCCTATGCATGTATGGGTTTACATTGCAGCCTATGCATGTGTGCATGAACATGGCAGCCTATGCATGTGTGCGTGAACACTGCAACCTACGCATGTGTGTGTCAACACTGCAGCCTATCCATGTGTGCATTAATACTGCAGCCTGGTGTTGTTTGTTCAGTAAAAGACCTGTGACAATAGTTGCACATGAATATTATTCACTGTTTTTCTAATCCCTGCCTCGTCTTAAATCACAGCGTTGATATCGTGAGAATCTCAGTCATCCCAACCTTGAAATCAATTATTTTGGGCAGATGATTTCAAGATGTTCGCATGGAGAATGAGGCATTCAACCTGAAAACAACTAAAAATGATGAGAAAACATTACCAGTCATGTGGTATTTTGGACCAGTTAGAGGCGATTGCAAACTGGAAGAGGAATCCGACTAGCTTTTCTCCTTAAACTCCTGACACTTTTCTCCTTAAACGGATGTTTTTACTCGCACAAAGCCTGCCAGCAGGATTTTCTGCTAGTTCACCTCTGGCTTAAGCCTCGGAGAAACAGAAAGGGTGGGTGGGACGGGGCGGGGGCTGGAAAAAACACTTCAATTAGAGCGGGAGTGTGAAAGCTGTGGTGCAAGTGTGTGTCTTCATACACAGGTGCACACATACAATTCACACGCAGCCTGACCGAGTGACATGTGCACATGCACGCCGTCTTGTGCATGCAGAAAGAGTGTGTGATCTCATACTCACAGGGATGTACTTAAGCCCCCGTGTCTGTCAGCAGTGGCAGACAGACAGAAAGAGGAAGACAGAGAGAGAGAACGAGAGAGCTGGTTACGCACTCTTGCTTTTTTGAATTTATTTCATACCTGTCTTTCTCTCGTCTTCCTAGCCCTCTCATATGGCAGGATACAGTCGATCAGGTATAGCCAAACACATGTACACAGATTATGTGTATGACTCCATACAAGTTCATACAGACACAATCTCTCTCTCTCTCTCTCTCTCTCTCTCTCTCTCTCTCTCTCTCTCTCTCTCTCTCTCTCTCTCTCTCTCTCTCTCTCCTCTCTCCTTAACATCCACAACAACCTTATTAATGTTCTGCACATATCATTCGCTGTTTTATCATTGGATTTTCTCCATATTATGAGTGTGTGTTTCTATCATGCATGTGGGGGTGTTTGTGCATGTGTGCATGGTAGTCAAGTGGTGGTATGCACCCCCACCCCACCTCCCAATCCTCGGATTCAGCCATACTGGAACTTTCCCTCTTGCATATCCCTTCATCTGCCCCCATCGAGTCTCACAACAGTCAAAATAAAACAATAATAAAAAGGAAGGTTGTGTGCCCGCTTCCCTTTTTTTTCTTTTTTAATAATAAAATCCCTCAATCAAGTCTCTCTTTCTCTTTCTCTCTCTCTCTCTCTCTCTCTCTCTCTCTCTCTCTCTGTTCTTCACTCACCCCCCCTCTGTCTTTCTCTGTGTCTATCCATCTGTCTCTCATTCCCTCCATCTCTGTTCCTCTGTCTCCCTACATAGTGCAGTATTGTGTGGGCTGTGGCGCCACAGTGCTATATTGTGGTCTCCGTGGGGCTGGGGTATGTTTGGTCAACGCTACAGCACTGAGGGGCAAAGGGCACTGACTGGGGCAAGGAGGGGTCAGGGAGGGAGACGGAGATTTTGTGCATGTGTGTGTTTATGTATGTGTGTGTGTGTGTGTGTGTGTGCTCCTCTGCTTGTAAGTATAAGCATGTATATATACATATATATATATGTGTGTGTGTGTTTGTGTGTGTTTTTGATTATAATTATATCAGTGTAATCATACCAGGGTGTGTGTGTGTGTTCGTGTGTGTGTGTGAGAAGGGGTCAGAGAGAGCGCATGCCTGCACTAGAGGAGACTGCAATAACACATTAAGAACCCCACGGGATAGTGTGCATGCACACACACACACACACACACACACACACACACACACACACACACACACACACACACACACACACATACACACACACGTAGATTCACACATGCACACAATTTTATCGTTTCTCAGAAGTGATCAATTTCACGTTTTAATTTATCATATTCACGGTTATCACATTTTCTCACCTTTGATCTAAATTTGTCTTTTTGTCTTCTGTCTTCATTTCATGCTCAGTATCACTTCAGTGTCTTTCACTGAAGCTGTCCATGTCTCTCTCTCTGCATGTCATCTTAATGCCTGTCTCCTGTCTCTTTTCTCTCTGCCACTTTCTTTGTCACTCTCTCCCTCCCTCACCCCCGCCCCCATCTACCCCTCAGCCAGACCATTTTCAACCCCTTTTAACCTCAGCACACACACACACACACACACACACACACACACACACACACACACACACACACACACACACACACACACACACACACACACACACACACACACACACACACAGTCTCCAGCTGTTATTCCTGATGGCGCTACAAATGAGATGTTGAAAGGTGATCGCCAGGACAGGAGACACAGACCCTTGTTTTCTTTTGGTTTTAGCCTGTCGGCCTGGAGTTGGGGGGCCAGCACAGCCCTCGGAGCAGCTGTGTGTGTGTGTGTGTGTGTGTGTGTGTGTGTGTGTGTGTGTGTGTGTGTGTGCATAAATGCATGCATGCATGGGTAAGAGAAACAAAGACAGCAAGGGAGACACAGAGAGAGAGACAGAGAGAGCGAGAGAGAGAGCGAGAGAGAGAGAGAGAGAGACGGGGGGGGGTCTATTCTGACCAAAAATAACAGCATAATAAACTGGGCCTCAAACATGATTGACTTTTTCCAAACAGTCAGTCACACTGTTCTCCCTCCTCTCCCACCTCACCCCCCTCTGGTTGTTTATTGGACAAACAGATGACCTTTGACCACAGGAAGTGAAAGCTGATTAGTCGCAGGATGGGCAGATGACCTATGGAGACACCCTTTTTTTGTCTGTTGCCGCTGCTTTTAGCTATGGTTTTTTCCGCTTATTCTGTTCACCACTTCATCATTTTAGTTCATCTTGAATTTGGTTCTTGTCACTTCAAATCATTTAAATTAAATTCACTTTAATTCATGTTTTACTGGCATAAAATAGAAAAAAACTTTTTCTAAAGCAAAAAACAACAATTAATCCTGTTATTTCAGTGAACGCTGCATGACATTATAATAATATTTAACTAAAATAATTTCCTTGTTGACTTTGATTCGATACCTGAGTCCCTCAAAGAGGATCCAGGATCAGAGAGCGAGTGCTTACCTGCACGCCTAGACCAGGTTAAGGGTTACGTGTTTTGCTCAAGGGCTCTTCAACATTTGTGGCTGCAGATAGACAAACTGTTAGGTTGGCCAACATGGTGGCTCAGTGGTTAGCACTGTTGCCTCTCAGCAAGAAGGTCGCGGGTTGGAACCCCAGGCCTTCCCAGGTCCTTTCTGTGTGGAGTTTGCCTTTTCTCCCCATGTCTGCGTGGGTTTCCTCCGGGTGCTCAGGTTTCCTCCCACCATCAAAAAGACATGCATGTTAGGGTTAATACTCCTGTCTGTGCCCCTGAGCAAGGCAATAGGAAGAAACAACTGGAGTTGGTCCCCGGGTGCTGGATGGCGGCTGCCCACTGCTCCTAGCTACACAGTTAGGATGGGTTAAATGCAGAGATTAAATTTCATTTGTATGTATGTACAAAATTACTAATAAAGAGTATTCTATTCTATTCTATTCCCAGCTTCTCTCTTGCACACGCGTGCTTCCGCAATAGGCACTGTGTTATATTGCCATCCATAGAAATTAATTCCAGTGAGCTCTTGCTAAATGTTAAAACGAAGGCCTTTGGTACCCAGAATGCACTGTGTCACGCAGTTCCAGAGTTCTTGTATGCAGAGTGCTCTTACAAAACGTAATTATTATGTTTGTGATTACTTTAATTTTCATTGTATTTGTTCTTTTTTCCTTGTACATTTTTTTTGTTTTTTTCCATTTGAACTTATATACTTAATCCCTGTCCTTTTCACTGCAGAGATACACGCTGTGAACATTAGTAATATGCCTAGTATCTTTAGGTCATGCCACAAA
>NC_079211.1:37273029-37275529 GCF_029633865.1 Lampris incognitus
TTTGGCAAGAAAAACAAATTCTGCACCCCTGACTGTTCTCTCAGTCTCTCCCTAGTTTTTTTTTTAACCTGGTGTTGCCCATTCGGTTCCTTTTGCGGTCGGGTTTCATAGGCATGCCATAGGCAGAGATAGCGAGTAAGACGTGCTCGATCACCTTTAACTTGCTCAAACAAATCAATCTCTCAATAAAAGTTTTGCAGTGTTTCCAATGTGTCAGCTTGCCTCTCTGGGGTTGTCGGTTAGCGAAAACGTATGAGTCAGATGAGCTAATTTAAGCTCTGTTGCAGCTTTGCAAAAGCCTCTGTTTTACAATGTCAATGCTAAGCATCCAGTCAGGACATTTTATATAAATAATTTGTAACGTTAGCTACTCAGTGGAAAATGTGTGGTCGGTCCTCGGCCTCCTTCCAATTACAAACTTCAGACTATGGTCCTGTAGCGTTCTGTTCACAACAAAGTCACACAACAGCTATGCGTCACGTCTATGACATTATGCGTCATTCATTGTCATTACAAATGTCAAACCTTTGGAAATAACAGCAATCAAAACCACGTCTGGGCTAATTTCAGGTTTGTGGTAGTCCAGGTCTTAATTGCCAAACTGTTGTGCTGTAGCCGTAGATGGGCAGCATACGTGCGCTCTCTCTCTCTCTCTCTCTCTCTCTCTCTCTCTCTCTCTCTCTCTCTCTCTCTCTCTCTCTCTCTCTCTCTCTCTCTCTCTCTCTCTCTCTCTCTCTCTCTCTCTCTCTCTCTCGCTCGCTCTTGCTTGTCAAATGTCAACAGAAGGTTTCTGTGTTTAAATTGGATAACTGGTCTAAGCAGAAGTAGCACAGAGGATTACAAGTGCATAAATAGTTGCATAATGTTTGCATACTTACCTTCCGCTAGCATTGTTGTGCTGTAGCTGTTCTCGTGTGTAGCTATGCTACATGTCCATGCTAACACTGGCTGCTTGTATTTGCAGATGATATTGACCGAAAGTATGACAGGTTAAGGTGATGATCCAATATCATCTAAATCTAGTCAAGTGTACGATGGACTCTATATTTTTATTTGCCCCCAAAGCAAAGCACCTTGTTTTACTCAAGGTGAAATGCTGGATCACTGATTGGTGAATCGAGGCGTGATATTCATGACACGAGTGGCCGTGAGCGGCGTTATTTTGTCTCATTTCAAGATAGTGACACTTGTTTTTCAAAGATTCTTGCAATAACTGACATTGGATTAAAAACACAGACACTATGTCCTGCATTTTCAGTCTCCTCTTATTGGCTGCATTCCCCATGTTCTCAGAATAATCATATATATCAGAATAATCATATATATATAAAATCTGTTAATAGAGATTAACTCTCATCCTACTGTTCTTTTCCCCCCTTGCTTTTCTCATCTTCCTTCTTCACTCCTTCGTACAGCACACTCCCAATGCCCTCCCACTGTTTGCTTATTTCTGTGTGTCTACCAATCTCTCTGCCTATCTCTCCGTGTCTATCTACCTGTATGTCTCTGCATCCATCCATCTGTCTATCTCTGCATCGGTTTATGTTCTGTTTATCTGTGTGTGTGTGTGTGTGTGTGTGTGTGTGTGTGTGTGTGTGTGTGTGTGTGTGTGTGTGTGTGTGTGTGTGTGTGTGTGTGTGTGTGTGTGTGTGTGTGTGTGTGTGTGTGGCTTCTATGTCTTTATTTCTGTCTTCGTGAGCTTTCTGTTTGTCTTTCTTTGTTTATCGGTCTCTATCCCTCCCTCTCTCAACCCTTACCTCTCCTTTTTATTACCTACCATTGGATTGGAGTAATAGGCATTCATTTTTACTCCACACACACACACACACACACACACACACACACACACACACACACACACACACACACACACACACACACACACACACACACAAGTGCATACTGTGCACAATGTGGTTTCAGTAAAGCACTTTATAAGCTTTAAAAGAATGTTCTGGGTTCAAACCACCCTCAGGTTTTTGGCAGTCTGGAGAACTTTATGTTCTCTCCCTTTCAGCTTCCTCAAAAAGCCACTTTCTCCCACTTTCGCGTGTTTTAATAACGTCCTCTGTCTTTGCATTATGAGACCAGGTAACTTCCACCATGTTCATTTCACACCTTGAAGAGGGACACTGTGACGTTTGACACAAACTTGAACTTTAATTGGGAATTGGCGGCTATTTGCCTCCAGTCGGCACTTGCTACAGTGTGGATTGGCACTGCAGTTAACTGACACACTGCATATTAACCTTTTTGGTTTTCTCATTAAAATAAATGGGCACCACCATCAGGATAAACCTCAACTTAGCGCCTTAGTCTGCAGCTAGCAGGACCTACTAGTTATGCTAACCAGGGAAACAAAGTCGAGTCATGAACGGACAGACGTAGCGTCTCTTCTCCCCTGTAGTCTGTTTGCATCTTAGGTTGGATTGCTGCTTTAAAAATGCTGGGGAAAACAATGAGTCCTAATTCAAAGAAAGTTGAATCAGGGGCATCCGGG
>NC_079211.1:37283029-37298029 GCF_029633865.1 Lampris incognitus
TCTCAAGTTCGTGAGTGAAACAGACACGAGAGGCCGTTGTCAGTGGTGGTTAATTAGTACCAGAGACAGTTTAGATTATAGTGGAGACAGAGCACTCTGACAGGTAACAATACGACAACCTGAACCGTGGAAGACGGCGGCATTACGTGTTCTGATTCAGGCCACCGCAGGACTGTTATTTAACACGGATCACGTGTCAGTGATTCCTGAGGCGGGGAAAGCGTTACGAAACTGGGAAAGAAAGGCTGAAAAAAGTGATTCCATGTTGTATTCAATGAACTGGAAATATAGCTAACTCCTTATTGTAAGATAGGTGTCTAGTCTTGTTTGTCAAGAACTTGCAACGTGGCAGCATTAACAAGATGGCGCCCGGGTAAACAAGCTTCTCTTAGATAGGCTTCATAAGTACTTCAGTTTCACTGGCCATATTTTGTCTGAAGTAAAGGTTACCTTGGATGACGATACTTTCCATAGCCAGTGCAGGATGGTTGAAAAGTGACTCTACTTTCCCTCAGATACACTGTCAGAGTCATATTAGCACATTGGTTGAGGCTGATTTCGCAGCTTCCTTCACCATTTGATGGTGTAGTGAGTTCAGTAAGTTGTGTGTTAGTGGTTTTAACATGGGAAGTCGAGCACATCATGAGAACACCATTGCTTGACAACAGAGCAAAGGTCACATCTTTAAGCCGTGGAGGCTGATGGTGTAGCCACCTTACAGCTAAGGAGTCAGTCTATTACTTTCGAGCGGATAATGCAAAGATATAATAAATGAGGAATATCAACATTTTCCTTGGATGTATTATTGAATTACAAAATAAGACTACATGACTAAGAAAATTCCAATATACTTATACTAACCATCCGCAAAATGGACATCTGTGGCAAATCATGTCACAACTTGAGAACTCGGCGCTGACACATTTTCATTTCCCGGCATCAGTTTTTCATAAGGACTCTTCTCTGAACTCACTAAACATGAGCCTATTTGAAGGCACCAATAAACACGTAAAGGCCCCTTCCCAAATGGCATGCTAAGTCCTGCGGTCCTCCTCCAAGTCTGCCGTTTGGTGATGCTGTCATGGTGTGGACCTATGGTGCACTGGTCCTGAAGACAGCACATGTATAAAAGCCAGGTTCAGGGCCCACTTGCACCTGTGCACATCCAGCACTAAGACAGATGAATTTCAAAGCTAGTTCCTCCATCCCTTAATCAAAATGTAAGCACAAGATCACAGAGTACCATTTATGAATGGTACTACATATTGCATTGCATTGTGTTAATATTGCAGTGCAGCCCTAAGATATCTCTGTTTATTTTAGAAAAGTCCATATGGAAAATTCAAATCATTTCACTCTGAGGCACACTGCCAAAGGGCACATCAAGGGCGCATTGGGGGCACTCGTGAGCACCCTTTTGAAGCACAAAATGGGAAAGGGGACACCCTACGGCCCTACAGTCCTCGCAGACATACGCAAATGGATACCGCAAGACCACAAGTATGCCATTTGGGACAGGGCCATTGGCAGAGGTTAATAGCTTTTGTCACCACTTTTTGAAACACACACACACACACACACACACACACACACACACACACACATACACACTCACACACACACACACACACATATGGGATACATAGCTGGAGCTGCTGGGTCACAGGTGTTGAGACCAGAGGAAAAAGTTGGAATTATTCCTTTTCTCCTTCTTCTTCCCTTTAAAGAGAAATTGCTCTCTCTCTCTCTCTCTCTCTCTCTCTCTCTCTCTCTCTCTCTCTCTCTCTCTCTCTCTCTCTCTCTCTCTCTCTCTCTCTCTCTCTCTCTCTCTCTCTCTCTCTTCTCACTTCTTTGAAAATATTCCATTTCCATCCACATTTCCTTCAGTACTGTCTTCCTGAAACATACACACACGCACACACACACACACGCACACGCACACAGGGGTTAGTTGGGCAGAGATATGTGTTGTTGACCAGCAGAGCTACTCTGATCTCTAACTGGCCACTGACCAACACTGGCCACCCTTGCTGTTGCTCTGCTCTGATCAGCTGTACTGCTGTACCCCTTTGTCAGCTGTTATACTGTTCTCTTACTTTACACACATCTGTTTATTTCTGCTCTATTCTTTTCCTCCTTGCTCCACTCTCCTCTCCTTTCTTCTCCTCTCCTGCTCTTTCTTCCGATCTCGTAACCTGTGCTTTCCTTTCTTCTGTACTTTCATCATTTCTCTCCTCTTCACTACTTCACTATCCTCTGATTTTCGCCTCACCGCTCCAACTTTTTTGGTCTGGCAGCTGGTGTCCATTCCTCCCCATGGCACCATCAATGCTACTCTTTCAGTCCATCCGACTGCTTCACTCCACGCCCTCCAGGCAAAGAAAGACCCACAATGAAAATGTGTTTGTTGTTTTGTTTTTCACTACATGCCATTTACCTTGTGAAAGCCATACTACAACACCGTAAGGCTAATATTTATCCCCCTGCCCAAATACTCACACCCTAGGACATGGGTCTACAACTCTTGGGAAGCCCTCTCCTCACAAGGACAAGCTGTAAAGGACTCTGCAGACCTCAGCCTTCTCGCTTTTTATTTTGCTTTGATAAAGCAGAATGGGGAAAATGGAAAGATAAGTTCATGTGTCGCACCTGGGGTCTTGCCGGTATCTGCGGCCATGTTCGTGTATGTCTCAGGTTTGTATCAGCCTGTGCAATGAATTCATTCAGATCAGCCTGTGTCGGACCTCGGGACTATCAGATATGGATTATCCACAAGCGTCGCCCTTTCTCCTTGCCTTGAAATACTTTCTTGGATCACAGAATGGGAATGGGAGTCTCGGGAGCATGACTGTATGTCTGTAGACTGTCAGGATCTTCTTCTCTGTAGTCCTCAGGCCCGAGACGTCTCTTGGGTTTGTCTCTGTGTTGTCTCCCATTATTTGTGTTAATCATGAAGGTCAAACAGATGTATGGCACACATCGATCCTCACGTCCTCCTTCACTCCCTCGCTCTCCCCATCATTTTTTCTTTCTTTGTACTTGTCTCTCCCGAGTATTTCATTCCCTCTCTGCACAGACTCGCTCCGTTAGATTCCATCCACTCTGATTCTCTCCCTCCATTTCTCCCTTCCTCCCTCTCATTCTCTCTCTCCCTCTCTCTCCTGCTACTTCCCCTCTTTCTTCCCTTCATTCATTTAAGTGCGCTGCTTTTGCACCCACTCTTGTTTTCCTAGCATGTTGTTTCACAGTAGACTGGCTACTGAGCACTCAGGGTCACGCTCCATTTAAATACATGAAGGCGTCTGGGCTGCTGTTCAGATTATTGGACTGCACAGCAGTGTTTGTGTGATTACACAGGTTTTGTCCACATAAAAAGTCGGATACAATTGGAGAGAAAAAGGGGGGGAAATAAGTAATCGGTTCATTTTTCAGGTCGGTTCTGACGTTGTACTGTGGTTCAAAGGATAACTCTTGTTTTTGTTTTATGCAATAATCAAACAGCTCTTAGGAACCAGGTTCATCTTTAGAAATAAGAAATGGGAACACTGGGTTTGATGCAACGGGGCAGCAACACCGTGTGCCTGCTGACACAAAAATAAAGCTTTAAATGAGCCCTCGCAGTGTCACAGCACATATTGCTACACCAGCAAATCCGGGATCATAGATTGGTTAATTGCCTATTATACGTTTTAAGCCTTCAGTGTCTAATCTAGCCCACAAAAGTATCTTCTTGTATCTCCAAATTTCAAATCAAAACTTATTTGAGATATAGTGGAGTTAATCTTTTCAAAAATTCAACCCATTGATGACATTTGTAATCCGCTTGTTGATTTATTGTGCACATTCATATTTGCATATTTTCTCCTGGCCCTGTGCTTGATTGGTTTATCTCTTGTTCTGATCCACGTCTTTGTATTTCTGAGGAAGTGTTGTTCTGCCCTGTCTGTCCCGCTCGCCTCGTGTCTCAAGACAATTTGACACCGGGCATCCAGGTGGCATGGCAATCTATCCCATTGCCTACCAACACGGGGATCAGCGGTTTGAATCCCCGTGTTACCTCTGGCTTTGTCGGGGGTCCCTACAGACACAATTGGCCGTGTCTGCGGGTGGGAAGCCGGATGTTGATATGTGTCCTGGTCGCTGTACTAGTGCCTCCTCTGGTCGGTTGGTCGGAGCGCCTGTTCGGGGGGGGGGGGGGGACTGGGGGGAATAGTGTGATCCTCTCATGCGCTACATCCCCCTGGCGAAACTGTCAGGTGAGGAGAGGCGGCTGGCAACTCCATGTGTATCAGAGGAGGCATGTGGTAGTCTGCAGCTCTCCCTGGATCAGCAGAGGGGGTGGAGCAGCGATCAGGATGGCTCGGAAGAGTGTGGTAATTGGCTGGATACAATTGGAGAGGGGTGGCACGGTGGCACAGTGGTTAGCGCAGTCACCTCACAGCAAGAAGGTCCTGGGTTCGAGCCCTGGGGTAGTCCAACCTTGGGGGTCGTCCCGGGTCGTCCTCTGTGTGGAGTTTGCATGTTCTCCCCATGTCTGTGTGGGTTTCCTCTGGGTGCTCCGGTTTCCTCCCACAGTCCAAAGACATGTAGGTCAGGTGAATCGGCCGTACTAAATTGCCCCTAGGTATGAATGTGTGTGTGTGTGTGTGTGTGTGTGTGTGTGTGTGTGTGTGTGTGTGTGTGTGTGTGTGTGTGTGTGTGTGTGTGTGTGTGTGTGTGTATATGTGTGTATGTGTGTATGTGTGTGGGCCCTGTGATGGCCTGGTGGCCTGCCCAGGGTGTCTCCCCGCCTGCCACCCAATGACTGCTGGGATAGGCCCCGCGACCCTGACAGCAGGATAAGCAGTTCGGATAATGGCTGGATGGACAACTGGGGAGAAAAAAGGGCCTCCCCAAAAAAGACACTTTGATACCAGCTGGCATTTTTTAGTGAAGCGTTGTATAGATAAACGGTACATTGAATTCATTTGTAACGTTCTTTTTTTGTGGGGGGGGGGGGGTTGGGGGCGAGTTTGCATTTCACATCTTACTCAGTCACTACTTGTTGTCGGTTTCATAAGGAAGCAGGTTCCTCACAGGGGTCACATATTTACATAGTTTAACCTGAATAACATGAAGCTGTTATCTACTAATACAAGCTGTTATGTACTAGATCTAAATGTCAGCATTCCACAAAGTCCCGTAAAATGATAATCAAAGCAAACTAAGAAGGTCGTATTTGCACATCGGAAACCTGAACAGTTTTTACCAGAGGCGAGTGTAAACTCCCAAAAAATCAGTTCATATCAGAACATTGCATTACCCATGATGTAAGTGTAATTCTACTTTTAGTGTTCATATTAACACTCAGTTTTTTTCTGTAAAGACAAGCCCCAAATAAGGCAGAATAGTGTAAATATGCCTTAAAATGACATTGATCAAGCAAGGTAACATGTTTGTCTCAGAAAAGAGGAAACTTCTTTTTCTCCATGCACCCAAAGGGCTGCAAAAATGATGATCCTGATTTCTTTCTAAATATCACAGTCATGATTGTTAAAGATGGTTATAAGCTTCAGCTTCTGGGAAAATAAAACACTGTAATGCTGGGTGTATAAATCTTGTTATGTGTGTTGCTCTGCAGTGATTTTATTGAGGGAGGTGTCCACCGTAGTGAGTAATTGGCTGAGAAGTTGTTCAGGGCGGGAAAAGGGGGGGGAGCATTTAAATTGCTACATTTTGCAGGGAAGGCCTGAGAGACTTGAGGAGAGAGAGGACGGCAGATTGTGCTATGGAGAGTTAGCTAATATGGAGTTCAAGTTCAAAGACAGCCAGCAGGTTAGCCACCGTGTTTAATCGTTTTTACCGGGGACACCTCTACCTCGGGTTAGCTGTTGTGGCAAGGGAATAAGTCTGGGCTCCGTTGAGCTAGCTATCAAACAGCAACATCGTCTCTTCTTCCTCCATCCGCCTCGCTAGCTGCCCTGCAATGCTACACTGATGTCATAAGTGGGATGGTGAGACCGGGAGGCCATCGGAAGCGCGTGTGCCCAGAGGCGTGAGGGAGTTAGAAGGAGGTGGGTAGTGTAACGACCACGGATTGCTAGACTCGCTAGTTAGCGCGGTCGCCCATGGTCCAGGCTACCCAGCTTCGCTTCCTGGCTGCGGCGGATTCCCGGCTGCCCCCTGAATTCGCTACAATGCATTATTGCACATCTGCATTTATGATAACATCAGGTCATTCATTCTAAGTGTCTTACCATTGACTTTCATTTTGTTCGCATGGGGGCATGTTGTTCCCTCAGCGTGGATGGACCAGGCCTAATGGAAGCACTTGATTTAAAACACAGGGACTCTGAGATGCATTGACAATGTAATCCAAACACTTCAGTATCACCCAGTTTCATGATTGTTAATTGTGGAAACATAAAATGCTTCTTGATTGATTGTTCAACCTTAAATTCAGCTTATTAACTCAATCCATTTCCCAAAGGTCCACCCAGGGTGTCAGAGCGCGTGGCCCACCGTCAATCGGTTCGCCTGGGTCGCACCATGAAGCTACCCTGCCCCGTGGAGGGAGACCCCCCGCCCCTCATCATGTGGACCAAAGATGGACGCAACATCCACAGCGGCTGGACGCGCTTCAGGGTGTTGCAGCATGCCCTGCGTATCAAAGAGGTGGAGGCCGACGATGCGGGGACTTACATCTGTAAAGCCACCAACGGATTCGGCAGTGTGAACATCAACTACACGCTGATCATTATAGGTGAGTCTTCTAGATGGAGAAAATTAATGGGAAATGTTTTGCAGTCAAATGTGTTGCCCACCATTCGAGGTGGTAATAAATTATTGGATAAAATTCAAATCTTTATTTCTTGTAAAGATATGTAAATCAAGTCTATGTTTGACAAAGTAATCGCGACCGAAGCCTTGTCATTTTAGAGATACTGAATGATGAACTTTTTTTTTTTGAAGTGATATAAATTGTTTTGGAAATTAATGTGTTCAGTTCAAACACTTGGCACAAGATGCAGATTCAACAGATGTTTATTCGTTTTGAAATCAAAATAATTTCAGTGATTTTTAATGACGAAGTGGAAAAAAAGTAGAACATTTCAACATTTGTTGTGTTACGAGACAAACATTCATGCAGTCATAAGGAACGTTTGTTACAGAAGTGAAGTGTGTGTGTGTGTGTGTGTGTGTGTTTGAGACTGGTGGAGTCTGGTCATTCATGAGAGCTAGTCACTAGACAGTCATCCAAAGGAGTTGAATCAAGTGCAACTGGACTTGGTGTATATCCATGAAGACGTTTCGCCTCTCATCCAAGAGGCTTCCTCAGTTCGTGCCTTTCTGACTAGACCAAGCTAGTCTGACTGGCTGGTGATGAGACTCAGAATTTATCCTCTTTGATTCAACTCCTTTGGATAACCATGACCTGGCTGAATGAGAACATTCACAGTCACTAGACAGTCCTTCATTTCACTCAAACTCTCTCCCTTTCTGCACTAGTAGTCCATTCTCCATGTTGTCCATTTTCTCTTTTCTTTTTAAGCTATTTTCTCTCTTTCTTTCTTTCTTTCTTTCTCCTCCCAAATTTCCCTCATTCATTACAAATAAATGGGCCCCTATTGGCTATGCAATCTGGGTTGCCGGGATATAATTAGCCAATTTAGGTTGATTGGCCTTTCATGTGGTAATCAAGCTTGTGTATTTCCTGTACTTGTTCAGCCAATGAGTGAAAGAGTCACAGACTGTGTTTGTGTGTATGCTTGTACATGTGTGTGCCTGTATGATTATGAATGGGACATTTGTTGAAGGAGATGTTTGTGATTTGGCCATGGCTGTCTTTGTGTGTGGAACATTGCGTCAGTGTACAGTGGAATATTCTGTGTGTGTGTGTGTGTGTGTGTGTGTGTGTGTGTGTGTGTGTGTGTGTGTGTGTGTGTGTGTGTGTGTGTGTGTGTGTGTGTGTGTGTGTGTGTGTGTATGTGTATGTGTGTCCACTATAGTAATATGGTACTGTGGTTGTACAGAATCAGAATGTGATTGTACCCTGACAACCAAATACAGGTATATTTCACTGCACAGCAGGACTTAAATAGCTGGCTACCACTCCCCCTCCACTGGGCATACCACCCCATACCCATGTAAACAAAATACCTATTTGGCAGGGAGCTGTATGAGTGTGTCTGTGTGTGTGCGCGTGTGTCTGTGTGTGTGTGTGTCTGTGTTTATACCTGTGTATGTCTGTTAGCGTGTATATATTTATTTGTGTTTGTGTTTGTCTGTGTTTTTGTATGTGTTTGCTCATATATGTGTAAAACTGTCAACATGTGTTTGCATGTGTTTGTGTGTGCCCCTGTCCATGCCTGTGTGTGTGTGTGTGTGTGTGTGTGTTTTTTATATCAGGTTTCAGTCAGAAGAGTCATACTTAACCAGAACATAGCTGAGCCAGAGACAAATGTTAGAATACAGACATTATTGGCCACCATGTTTCCCATTTTGTAGATGATAATGCACCACAATTCAGACGCTTAATTGTAAATCACTACAAGCAAGAAAGAACACGTACTATAACAACGCAAAGTTTTATTTTAAACTATTTTTTGTATATGCTATTGAGCCGTGTACATGTATCGCCTTGCATATATATATCGAGCGTTTTTTTTCTTCAGAACCCATCAATGGTGTTGATAAAAGTGCTCAACAAATAAGGAGCGGAATATTAAGATAGATGTAGAGAAAAAAAATGTAATTCATAGCGGTACAAGCCTGTTGTATAGCCAACTTGGCAGCTGATGAGTGTGTGACGCACCAAATAGGCTTGTACTGCTATGAATTAAAGTTTTTTTCCTACATCTATCATAATATAAATAGGTAACACCACACCCGGCGTCCCACCCACAGACACGGCCAATTGTGTCTGTAGGGATGCCCAACCAAGCCAGTGTTAGAAGTGATAGGGGTTATATTTGCCTTTTTCTTTCTTCCTTTTCTTACATACTTGGACTGGTTTTCATTGAGAAATGATTGGAGGTGTGTTAAATGTAAAAGCGGTAGGGCTTGCCTGCCAGGGACAGTGGATGCAGTGGGACCAGGCACTCGAACGATCACTGTCCTGGAAGGAACTCTGGGATACCGACCAGGGCAAGTTGACCTTCCTCCTGTGTGCTGCTGCTGACCTCTTGTCAACTCCAAACAATCTAAAGATCTGGGGCAAAGAAGACGACCCATCCTGCAAGCAGTGTGGAGCGACTCTTTCCACCCTGAATCACATCTTGACTGGATGTCCCAAAGCACTGGGAGAAGGCCAATAAGGCCAATACAGGTGGAGGCAAGACAAGGTCCTTACAGAAATTGACAAATGGATGGACCTGCAGAGGATCAAAGCCAATAACACCAGGCATTACCACCCGAAGTTGGCAATTTCCAAAGGGAAGGAGATAAGGCTCCTTGGGCAAGAACAACTGCCATGAACCCGTGCTCCATTTTGCATCAAGCTTCTGGCTGGGAGATGGAAGTGGACCTGAAGAAAAGACTTGTCTTTCCAGAAGAGGTGGTAGTAACCTCACTCTGACCAGACATGGTTCTTCTATCCAGGAGCACAAAAACTATCTTAGTAGCTGAATTCACAGTGCCCTGGGAGGACAGGCTAGCCATCTCTCATGAACAGAAGAAAGCCAAGTACCAGGATTTGATCAATGAGGCTCTTGTCAATGGATGTTACACAACCTTATTTCCCATCGAAGTCAGCAGCCGTGGTTTCCCAGCAACATCAGTATGCTATTTCCTACAGAACATGGGTTTGGAACCCAAGTAACTGAAGCAAGCCTTTGGGGAGATATGGCAATGGAAACCAGCTCAAGATGGTTGTGGTTGATGAGAGCCCACAGTTGAAACCCTTCTGCAGGTCAAGGCTAATTTGATCTTTGCTGCCCCACTCAGGCAAGGCATACAGGCTAAGGGGTGAAATGCTCGTGACCCTGAGATACTACCTGCTGAAGATGCAGAAGAGTTCATTGCAATGCGGATGCTCTGACCACCCTGCCACCAAGGAATACAATCAAGAGGAGTAACTTGCAACATCTTAAGTAGCTCCTGCAGTTTGTGCTTGTAGCAAAGCATCTCTGATGTTTATTTCACCTATCCACAATCTAAAAAAAAATCATCTTTTAAATAGTTCTTTGATTTTACCACATTATGGTAAATTAATTCAAGACCTTTGCTTTTAAAGTAGTTACCTGTTTTAAATTGAAATCATAATTTTCTTTGAAATATTAATTGGATCATGCACATATAAGTGTCACTTTTAATGGATAAATATGTTTTTTTAACTAAAAATGATTCAGATAAATAATGTAATCTAAAATATATACTACACGATAACAAAGGCAACTATGATTTGAGCAGAAGCCATTGATTAATTGACTAAATTATGTCCATCTCACATCAAGTTATGTTTGTTTGCATAGCCCACAGTGTGACCACTTTCACAGTGTGAAAGTGAAATCGATATTCATTACTTCATATCATCAGTGATAAAACAGCTGATCTCAGCTAACTGAACATCTCTCGACAAGCATGCTTGACGTGTGCCCTTTTGGGGCTTTTCCTTCAACGTATCGGAAATTGGTTTTCTACATTGTCATATACACACATTGGCGGGGGGGTCAGCATGTGTAAATCGATATTGATATCCCTTCAGTCTTGCCCTGAACCTAGAAGGTGGGGTGACATACAGGGGGCAAAGGGTGGAGAAGGAAACAGAGGGAGAGGGAGGGGAGACCAACTGCCAGTGAAGTCATTCAGGCAGACAGCTGCTCTCTGTCTCTGTCTCTCTCTCTTGCTCTCTCTGTCTCAAATTCAAATTCAAATTGCTTTATTGGCATGGCCATAACAAAGTACAGTATTGCCAAAGCATTGTACAAATGACAATAATAATAATCTCTCTCTCTCTCTCTCTCTCTCTCTCTCTCTCTCTCTCTCTCTCTCTCTCTCTCTCTCTCTCTCTCTCTCTCTCTCTCTTACACACACACACACACAAGTTTACTTTCCTTTTTCAAATGTACACACACACACACACACACAAAACGTACAGACACACAATTAATAAACGGTGGTTTTGGAGTTTCCTGGTGGATCTACCAGTTAAATGCATATATGCTCAGGCCTAATTGTGCTGTCCTGGGTTCAGATCTGGCTTGAAACCTTTGTCCTATCGATTAAAGATTAGGAATGCAGTGATTTCACTTTTGCACCCCCTGATTTTGAGTGTCACTCTTTAAGTCAAGTCAAATCAAGTCAATTTTATTTGTATAGCCCAATATCACAAATTACAAATATCAGCTGATACCAAGTACCAAACCGATCCATTACTTATGCTGAGCAGTGCAGACTTAGACCATTAGTTTTGGATCATTGGACAAAATAATCAAGATAAAATCAGGTTTTTTTCCACCATTAAAGAAATACAAGCTTACATGTGCCAAGAATGTAGTAAATCAAGCCTTTTACTTATGACATGTTAATCATGGCTTTTGGTATCTGATTTTAGTCTTGAGTAAAATCTCTAATGGCAGTGCTCCATTTTAGCCCTATAGCCAACACCAGAACTGGTATTGGTGCATCCCTAATAAGTGTGTGTGTGTGTGTGTGTGTGTGTGTGTGTGTGTGTGTGTGTGTGTGTGTGTGTGTGTGTGTGTGTGTGTGTGTGTGTGTGTGTGTGTGTGTGTATGTATATATATGTATATATCAACATGGATCTTTTTTCCTGTATCCGTGTTGATATTCTGCTCCTCATTAGTTGAGCACTCACAACACCATTGACGGTTTCGGAAAAAAAAACGCCACACCCAGATACTTGTAACATATAAGTACCTGGGTATTCCATGGGCAAATGGAAACCATGACGAGGCAGCAAGGAGGTCAGCTACAGCCAAATACCTCCATAGAGTGAAGCAGGTCTTGAGGAGCTAGCTCAATGGGAAGAATAAGAGCCAAGCCATCAACACATATGCCCTACCAGTCATCAGATACCATCAATCCATTATCTGAACCGCTTATCCTGCTCTCAGGGTCGTGGGGATGCTAGAGCCTATTCCAGCAGTCATTGGGCAGCAGGCGGGGAGACACCCTGGACAGGCTGCCAGGCCATCACAGGGCCGACACACATACACACACCCATTCAAACCTAGGGACAATTTACTACGGCCAATTCACCTGACTTACATGCCTTTGGACTGTGGGAGGAAACCCATGCAGACACAGGGAGAACATGTAAACTCCACACAGAGGACGACCCGGGATGACCCACCAAGGTTGGACTACCCCGGGGCTCGAACCCAGGACCTTCTTGCTGTGAGGTGACCACGTAAACCACTGCGCTACTGTGCCATCTCATCAGATACCCAGCTGGAATAATAAGATGGCCAAAGGAGGAAATAAAAGCCACAGATATCAGGACAGGGGAACTCCTCACAATGCACGGAGGGTTTCACCCAAAGTCCATCAGCCTGAGACTGTACAATAAGTGAAAAGATGGGGGCCGAGGGTTAGTGACTGTCAGCGCAACTATCAAGGATGAAACAAGGAACATCCATGAATACTTCAGAAAGAAGGCCTCCCGGGACGAACTGCTGAGTGAGTACCTCAGGCAGCAGAAGACAGAGAGTAGGGAGGAAGAAGTAGAAGAGGTATCATGGAAGACCAAGCCCCTCCATGGGATGTACCATCGACAGATAGAAGACTTGGCTTATATCGAGAAATCCTACCAGTGGCTAGAAAAAGCTGGACAGAAGGACCACACAGGGGCTTTGATCATAGCAGCACAAGAACAGGCTCAGCACCAGATCGGTTGAGTTAGGGGTCTACCACAACAGACAAGACCCAAGATGCAGGGTGTGCAAACATGCCCTTGAGACAGTTCAGCACTTAGTAGCAGGGTGTAACATGCTAGTTGGGAAAATTTACACTGAAAGGGATAACCAAGTGGCTCAGATAGTGTACAGGGACATCTGTACTGAATACAGACTGGAAGTACACAGTAAAAAACTCAGTGTTAATTTAACTCCAAGATGGTACAAATGGATCCTTTCAGGTCCATTTGTACACTCTCAGAGTTAAATTAACACTCAGGAAGTTAAATTAACACTCAGGATTTTACTGTGTACCCAAGTCCAAGTGGGACTTGGAGACTTCCAGGGGGATATGGGGTTGAGAATGGCAGAGCTAAAATCCTGTGGGACTTAAAGTTCCAGACTGACAAACAGGTGCTGGCTAACCAACCACTGTGGTAGTCGACAAGGAACAGAAAACAACAGTAGTGATCGATGTAGCAATCCCGAGCGACGGCAACATCAGGAAGAAAGAGCATGAGATGCTATAGAAATACTAAGGGCTGAAGGAAGAACTAGATTGGATGTGGAAAGTGAAATCCACAGTAGTCCCAGTGGTAATAGGAGCACTAGGGGCTGTGACCCCTAAACTGGGAGCATGGCTCCAGCAGATTCCAGAAACAACATCTGAGGTCTCTGTCCAGAAGAGTGCAGTCCTAGGAACAGCTAAGATCCCTCAAATTCCCAGGCCTCTGGTAGAGGACCCGAGCTTGAGGAAGACACCCAAACCGTAAAACCCATGTGGGCCATGCAGGATGCCTGTCTTGTTCTGCAGCTGAGGAGCTCCGATTATTCAGGTGGATCAGTTGGTTAATTTCCAGAGAACAGTGGTCTCCACTTCAACATCACTGAACAGAACTTCAGGGATGTCCAAAATCAGCTAAACCATAAGAGTTAAAACTCCCATGAAATTAAATTTTGAGCATCTCAAACTTCCACCATTTGATATGTATCCTAATGAAACAGAACGGCTAAGTGGGATTTTGTGAATAGAGGGAGTTTGATTTGATTAACAGCCAATAATGGCTGGACATATGCTATTTGGCTGATTTCAGTTCAACTGTCGAAGATCACCCACTGTCTTTTCTTCAATCTCATTCCAATTTATTGGACGTTTTTGTTAGAGTACGCCCACTACTGCAGAGTGACGTCACTAAAAAAATATTCTGTTTGTCAGTAAGAGAAAACTATTGTTCTTATCAACACAAAAATGAAACGATTTTTTTTGTGAATTTCTAGAAGCTATTCTTAAAAGGATGTAAATTAAGTGCAGGTAAAAGAGGCAACAAAAATGAAAGTGTATTTTTCATCTCAAATAGTCTTCGTGACATGTTTTATAATCAGGTTTGGATTATGTAAGGACAGACTGGCAACGCTAGCTGCCTTAAACAGAAATAGCCATTACTGAGGGGGTAACCTTTAAAGATGACCTAATCTGTAACTCAAGGCTGGGTGAGATCCCTTTCAGGAGGGCAGTTAGTATGGAAAGTAGTGGTGGGGTCAGGAAAGCATGCCTGGGAATGTTTTCATAGCTGGAACAATCTGCATAGGTAATGATGTCCCCGGCATTTGGCTGAGTGGATGAATGGATGAATGCATGGGTGCGGTCGTCTCCCATTCTTTTTGGTTTTCCAAGAGGCTTGTCGAGGGATCGAGGGTGTGTTCATCTGCTCACAGCAAGATTTTTCTAGAAACAAAGACTAATTCCAAACCCTATAGCCTAATTCCCCCATTTTTTACCTCTTCCCTCATTTTTACCATGCCTTGCCTTCTTTTCTATTCTTCGCTCCTCTGCCCTATGTACTCCACTTCACCTCTTCCTCTCTCCCCTCCTCTGTTCCCGTCTTTGTTTCTGGCCTCTCCGGCCTTCTCGTTCTCTCCTCTTGTGTGGTCCTCCGGTAATTATTCTATGTCAGCCCGGCCTCATAATAATGAGCCCACACCTGCGTCATATTGTCTTTCCCTCTGTTCTTCTAACTGAGGCACAGTTGACACCTTTTTCCTATTAACGTACAATCTGCCCCTTCTTCCGCCTGCCAGCTCATTTTTCCCTAACCACATTTCAATTTGTATCAATATTTTCACAGTTTCCCTTTTTTTCAAGACCTAATAGCATTTGATTGCTCTA